>NC_056735.1:1143659116-1143666616 GCF_019279795.1 Protopterus annectens
CAGATCAGCAATATCCACCTACCTATACCCGCCTGGGTATTCACCTCACCTGGAGTATCTAAGTGCCCTTGGACTAAATACCTAAGATTGTATGTCACTAAGTAAATTGCATTTTTTTATTCCTAACCTTATGTATATAGTTGTCCACTACATCCTAGGTGTAGTAGCTTAACTGCCAAATCTGCCAGCAGCCATACCCCTCCCTGTCTACTATAGTTGCTCCCCCCGCCTGTCTCAAAGACATTGTACCACCTCTATTCTCCAACCACGCTAATCCTCTTTCCTTCTCCATTACTTTTTTCTTTTATTGGTATCCACTACTATATTATCCTTGCTTGGTACTTCCAGACATTGACCACTAGATGGCAGTCCTTACCCTCTAATTCTCCTATCTGCCACCCTCCCTACCTCTTACTCTACACCTCGTGCTTGTCGCACTTGTCTCCTTTCTTCTTCTCTTTTCCCCTTCCCTAGTCCTCTTTAACCTTACACCCCACTCTCCACAGTCCTTATAAACCCTCTATCTAACCCTCCTCTCCGCCTGCACTATTCCTGACTTAACCATTACCCACTCTGGCCTCCCTTCTCTCTGTTTTTATAATTCCCCTTCCTCACACACACATTTGCCTTCTACCTACTAATTTCTGTTTCTACCTTCTACCTACTGATTGTTTTTTCTCACTGCTTTTTCCTTTCTCTGCTGTGCCCCGCTCCGTTCGCCCTTTGGGCTCACTCCACTCCCCTACCCTACCCCCAATTCCCACCCACCCCCAGGGCCCCTAGTATTATACTTGCTTAGCCACACCCCTTATTTTCTCACATCCTAACTAATTTCCTGCCTCGTTCACATTTAACACTTAACACTCTCCTCTCCCATCTGACTGCCACACACATTCCCTACCTTCCTAATACTAATCTTCAACCTTGTCAAGCTCATCTATCTCAACATGTCCCTGCCTTTTAAACTACTTTATCTACTCCTGCTACTTAACATCCTTCTTTTATACCATACCCTTACTTCCTATGAGTACTACACCCTCAGCAGATCTCCTAGCTTAGCTAAACATACTAGCACTGTCCTTCCCCTACCTAAACAAACCTACATTAACCTCCTCTCATCCTGCCCTTACTTTCCTCCACATTATCATAGAATACTCCATAACAAGTATCACACAACTAGAAAGTTCTACCTAATACCCTCTAAAAACTCAAAATTATTTCCACTCCCTCAAACACTCTTACTGTTACATGGGGACATTCACCCCAACCCTGGGCCAAAGACTTCCCTCCTCCACACCCTCTCAAACCAAAATATTAACAATTTCAGTTCACCTTTCTCTTCTAACTCCCTTTCTATAGCACACCTAAATATTCGTAGCATCAACAATAAAATTACACAACTCCATGCTTTAATTGACCTCTACTCATTTGATATTCTCTGTCTCACTGAAACCTGGTTGAAACCAGGTACCAAAGACAATGAAATTACTCCCCCTGGCTATAGCATTTTAAGGCAGGATCGTCTAAACAAAAAGGGTGGTGGAGTTGCTTTACTCTATAAATCTGAACTACAGGTGTCCTCTATTGACTCCCTACCCCCCCCTGCCAATGCTGAAATACTCTGCAGCAAATTCCAAGTAAATAAAAGAAAAGCCATTTATATAATATCTTCCTATATCCCTCCTGGCAACAACTTGGATACCCTCGAAAAAATTCTCAGCTGGCTCTCCTGTAGCTTTCCACAGGAAACCATACTCTTAGGAGACTTCAATATTGATTGGAATTCCTGCACATCACCCAAACCCATCTATCACCTCAACCTCTTTAATTTCCAACAAACAATAAACTCCCCAACTAGGATTCACAAATCTACCAATAAACAAGCCATCTTAGACTGGATATTGGTCAACAAAATCCCTCTCTTATAAAACTGGAATACTCCCTGACAATATCAGTGACCACCTTCTCACCTATATCACTAAACAAACAAATAATCTCAACCAGGCCAGCTATCGTACTATAAGAAACAAAAAGAAATTTAACCTTCCTATTTTCCTCAATGAACTCAAACAATGTAACTGGTCTGCTCTAAAACACCTTCCTCTGGATGAAGCGGTGGCCCATTTCAACAACACATTCCTCCAAATTCTTGAGTATCATGCCCCCTCACGCTTAATTAGAACAGGATCCAAAGCTGCCCTTTGGCTTTCCAAAGAAACCAAGCAAACAATGCTATTAAGGAATAAACTATGGACAAAATGGAGAACAACTAAAAACCCAACTGACCATCAAAACTTCAAACACCTTAGAAACACCACAAAAACTTACCCATCTTGATAAAAAGAATTATTACCTTCAATATCAAAAAAATCTAAATCATAACCCCAAAAAAATTCTGGTCAGGAATCAATAAACTACTCCATCCAGGAAATACCAAAACACCTACTCCAGCTACCTTAGCACAAACCCCACCAACCTAATAGCCAATACATTTAACAACTTCTTCACTGAAACAGTCACCTGTCTTGCAAAGAACATGACTCCCCATACTTCCCTTAAAAACATCTCCCCTCAAAATAACATCCCCACTTTAACATTCAGTACAGTCTCCACAACATATATACAAAAGTTACTGTCAAAACTCAAACCTTGTACTCCTTCAGCTGACCAACTACCAGCTGAATATCTGCAGCTAGCATCAGCAGAACTAGCATACCCAGTCTCTATTTTAATTAACAGAACAATAACCGAATCTACTATCCCTTCCCTCTGGAAAGTCTCCCATATCGTTCCTTTGCATAAAGGAGGAAACTCTAATGAACTTTCTAATTTCCGTCCTATAGCCTTACTATCACCACTATCTAAAATCATGGAGCGTTGTATACACCAGCAACTTTTACATCATCTTTTACATAATAACCTAATTTCAGACACTCAACATGGCTTTAGACCTTTCCATAGTACTTCCACTGCTCTTCTCTCCTTTACAGATACTATCAACAAAAATCGCAATAACAAACTATACTCTTCTGCTTTGTTTCTTGACCTCTCTAAAGCCTTTGATATGGTCAACCATCAACTTTACTAGACACTTTGAAATCTCTCGCACTTGAACCTTCAGCATTGCACTGGTTTGACTCTTATCTGAAAAATAGACAACAAGCAGTCCTTTGGGACAGCCATCTCTCATCTCAGCTCCCAGTCACTATTGGTGTCCCACAAGGATCCATATTAGGACCCCTTCTCTTCTCCATATTTATAAACAACCTGTCTATCTCACTCCCAACACCCTCATGTATTCAATATGCTGACGATTCAACTCTCATCTGTTCTGCTGTATCTCCAGCTGAACTTCATTCTTCCACCCAAAAAGTCTTTACAACAGCAGAAAGATGGTTCCAAGATATATGTCTCCTCCTTAATCCCAAAAAAACTAAATTATTACTATTTTCTCCAACCCTGAAATCTACCCCTCTTTCCTTTTCTATTGTGTCTGACAATGGCACTATCATTACACCTGATAGTTCCGCTAAACTACTAGGTGTTACAATAGATAATCAACTAAACTTTGATTACCACATTGACCTAACTATCAAAACTGTTAATAAAAAAATAGGTGCCCTCTATAGACTTAAGCCCTTTCTAACAGCAACCACCAGGGTGTCTTTAGCCCAAACTCATCTTATCTCTACATTATTATATGCCTCCCCATCTTTTATAAACCTTTCAAAATCTAACCTTCAGAAACTTGCCACAGCCTACCACAGCATTGCCAGGTTTGCCACAGGTGCCCCATTTCTCACACATCATTGTGTTAATCTCAAAAAACTTGACTGGCTTGAACTTCAAAATCTCATTCTCCTTCAGCAATTAGTTATTACCTATAAAATTCTCCATTACCCTTCTAATACACCTATACTAAATAACCTTGTTGTCCCTTACAGGAATCTTACTTCCCTTCGCTCAGCTAACAAATTACTAGTGGCCACCCTCAAAACACACAACAAAGCTGGGGTCTCCTTGTTTACAAATACCATTGGCTCACACTGGAATAAACTCCCCATAGAACTGACCACTCTAGGCTCATCACAACTGTTCAGAAAACAACTAAGAAACTATCTTATAACTCACTGGCTATGCCCTTGCTCAAATCCTGACTGATCTCAGCTTCCATCTCTCTTTTCAACTCTTTCCACTACTCTTCCTCATGTCCCTATCACTCGTTTACCCCCTCTATACTTCACCTACCATCCACTTGGATATTACTTCTCCCATATATTTTCTTCTCTTTATATTACTGCAACCTATTATCTCACCTTGTATCTAAATCTCCCAGCTGTTGTAAGCTGTTTCTTTAAACTCATGCCCCGACACAAATGTCTAACAAATTTGTTAATACTGTAAATAGTTGAATAGAGTCTTTGTGAGTTACTTGCTTTATTTCTTCATTAATTACTCTTCCAAGGATTTTGTAATTGAATTTCTATTGTATTGTGCTTTTTTTTTTGCTTATTTTTGTCATTATTATTTACTAGTATATAGTGGAGCTTTTCTCCTCGGGCCTCTGCTGAAAATGGACATGTATTCAGCCAGACTAGCCCGGTCAACAAATGTAAAATAAAAATAAATAAAATATATATATATATATATATACACATGTATATATATATATAGGTATATATGTATATATATATATATATATATATATATATATATATATATATCTATATATATATCTATATATATATATATATGTATATATATATATATATATATATATATATATCTATATATATATATATATATATATATATGTATATATATATATATATATATATATATATATATATATATATATATATATATATATATATGTATATATATATATATATATATATATATATATATATATATATATATATATATATATGTATGTATATGTATATATAGTTTATTTAGTTGTATTCTTGGGCATAGCACTGTATATCTAGTTAGACACATAAAAAGTGTTTTAAGAGCAGTAGCTGCTCCTTTAAATGTAAGCAGCAGTTACTGGATATAATCCGGGCCTTTGCAGGGATATTTCACACACTGAAGACGCTGCGAGCGAAACCGGCCACCGGTCTGTGTATTTTGTGGGCTGTTTTGCCAATAAACAGTTGAACTTTCCTGCTGTTATATTTTTTCATCATTTTTGAGTGCTGGAACGATTGTGGAATATACATTTTTCAGTCCGGGCACCTAATATGGTTCTGTGCACCTAAAGTCTTTTTGGGAACGTATGTAGGGTGCTGGAACTTCTTCCCGAGGATTCTTACAACAGTGAGGGCCTGGGGACCATTTGTACAACATTGAGTATTGTGACAAAAGGATTATTATACTGGTAGCAACACAGGATTTACAAAATAGTTGAAACGACGATAGAGGTAATTAATCGTTTTGTTTGGGGATTGCAAAACACGTGTGTTGGAACTTTTTCAGGAGGATTTTTACTACTGTGAGGACCAGGGGACTGTTTACAACATAACGAGTATTGAGTCAGACGGATCAGAAGACGCTGAGAGCGAAACCGACCTCTGGACAGTGTACTTTGTGGGCAGATTTGCCTATAAATAGTTGAAGGGTCATCGGACAACAGTAGAACTGACGACAGTGGTAATCATAGTATTATCCGGGACTGCAATGCACGGTTACTAAAAACTTCTACCCGAGGATTCTTACAATAGTGAGGGTCAGGGGATTGTTTGTCATACTTTGAACATTGTGTTACAAGGATCATTTTCCTGGTTGCAACGCAGGATTCATATAACAGAGGAAACGACGACAGAGGCAACTATTCATCAGCCCTGATATGGCACAAGGTACGGATTTCTTCCATTATATTAAAAACTTAACAGCTGACAAGGATGATAGTGCGTGTTTTATAGGCGCTAAGAATACAAATATAGCTCCAAATGTTTCTGCAAATAAACCGGCAGAAGCAGTAGAGAGCTTTATGACTTTAACAGAAGCTTCCAAAAAAGTATGCTCTTGTGTATGGCATTGTAAATTGCTGAAAGCCTACTTATCTGCTAAAATAATACCAAGGGGCTTACGAGTTTATGTAGAACCAGGCTTGGGGAATCAAGATGCTGGTTTCATGAAAAAATGGAGGACAATACAAGCTACAGCTTCGACAATGTTTATACAGTTATTAGTTGAGTATTATGAAAACCAACTGCCTGAGTTACTGGTTAAACTTGAGCAATGTTTTGATAACACACAGAAATTTGTTAATACTTCTGAATATAACAATTTACATGCCAAATATCTAGCTGATATAGAGAAATATAATCAAGAGCTAGCCAAGAGGAAGATGCAAAAATACCAAAGGGATGTAGTAGATTTCCAACAAGCAACAATATATACTTGGAAAAAACAGAAAAAAGGGGTGAGATTTATTGAAGACAAACAGGTCCCTAGGCCCAAAAGAAAAAGGGTCAAATCCATATTAAGGAGGCGAGAAGTGACAACAAGTGGCTCTGAATATTCATCCAGTGTGTCTAATACAGATACTGAATCAGAGATAGTTGAACTACCCGAAGTATCATCACCTGTCAATAAAAGATATAAAATCCCTTTAGAAGGGCAGGGAGAAAACATCGTAGAAGTGGACGAGGTGGTGCAACAGAGATTTCAAGACAACATGTTGCTGTTATAGACACAGATGGACAAAGTAACATAGACCCTATACATGATGTTAATAATTTGGTTATTAATCTTACAAAATATGAGTTCTCCTCCAGTGAAATCAGTGTGTTAAATAAAGGGCTTGGATATATACCTTCGTTTTTTGTCTCACATTATGATATAGTTAATGATGTTAAAAGCTTCTGTAGACAGTTGAATTTGAAATATTTTTTTGCACACAAAGATTCTGCTTATGTTACGGGAGAATCAACTAGCTTTAAGTTTAAGAAATCCCAATTCATGCCACCCTACCACAGTACTATCAAAACATTTGAACAGGTTATTCTCAAAGATTTACATCTTAAGCAATCAGAGATTTTTACCACAGGTTTTCAAAATTTGAATGTAGAGGAGAGACAGGCTTTAACATCTTTGAAGAATAATCCTGACATAGTGATAGTAGGGGCAGATAAGGGAGGAGCAGTGGTGATTTGGGAACGTGAACACTATTTAAAAGAGGCTAACAGGCAGTTGTCCAATGAGGAATTTTATGAGAGTTTAACAACAGATCCTACTGAGGATTATAAACAACTGATTGATGCATTTTTAACAGAAGCTTGTCAATTACACATCATTGATCAGTCAACATTGAGGCAATTAACAGTGGAACATCCTACAACACAATATTTCTACATGGTCCCTAAAGTACACAAAGACATCATAAATCCACCAGGTCGACCAATAGTTGCAGGCAGGGGATCTGTAACAGAACCCCTTTCAGAATATTTAGAATATAAGCTAAAAAAGCTGTTGCCATTTGTAACAGCACGC
>NC_056735.1:1143686616-1143862898 GCF_019279795.1 Protopterus annectens
CACATCATGAACACTGTTTTTGTTAGGTGGCTGAAGTAAGAAATACATAATTAGTAGCTTGTCTATGAGCCTTCTACCCATATGAATTCAAAATGGTGAAAGTCCTATTCCTTGCAATGATTAATTTCTGTATTCAGAAATAGAAACGCAGCAGTCTGTCTTTGGAGAAATAATACATGTCCTAATGTTTTTTATACTTGGTTAAGCTCTCCAGTTAACAAATACTTTGTGCATAAAAGTGACCTGAGGTTATGTGTTTAAAGTCCTATTTGGTAGCAAAATATATAAAATTCTGCACTCAAACATTGTTAACCATTGAATAATTCAACTTCTTTTGCAATACCGTGATGAGAAAACTATTTCTGAGGCTATTTACTGCAATAGACTACCATAGGACTTGTTTCCTGTAGTTCTTGGACATACAGATATTTAGAATAATAGTCTACAAATAATTACTAATAATTATATTGGAACAAACTGATTCTTACTTTGTTCTGTAGCATGCTTGGTATTTGTATGGAATTATTTTGTCTCTGGTATTACAGAAAGATTAGCCATGGTGGTGCAGCGGTTAGCATCGTTGCCTCACAGCAAAAGGTTCTCCAGTTCGATTCTCGGCTGTAGCGCCTTCTGTGTAGAGTCTGCATGTCCTCCCCACGGTTGAGTGACATTAAAATCATGCAGGTAGGTGCATGCATGAATGGGTGTGCTTTCTTTGAAGGTTGGGTGTCGGGCTGGCAACTCGGCACCGTAAAAATCCACTGCCAATCATTAGCAGACTGGAGTTCCGCTGTGGCGACCCCTAACTGGAAAAAGCCAAAAGACATTAGTTTTATTCTGGTTACAGAAAGTATTATAGATCTTATAGTTTCCAACCATGCTCTCAATATCCTCTGATATCTCAAGCTCTCTCTTTGCATTTAACCATGCAGTTTTGAACAGCAATCCTTGCACCCATGACAGGTCATCTCTATATGTAAATGAATACTTTTAGAAACTGAATACATTTGCTCTAACCAGCAGCTTTGTATCTTTTTGAATAATTGAATCTTGAATAATATGTTACTTGTCAGTGTTAAGTCTGCTACTTTCTATGTAATTTGAAAGCTTCTGTATACCTTATAATGTTGCATGAATTTAACTGTGGAGCTTCTCTCCAGGCCTCTGCTGAAAATGGACATGCATCCATTCAGATTTTCCCGGTCAACAAATGTAAAATAAAATAATTTTGAGTATACTATCTTCTCACCTAAATAAGACAACTGTGAAACAACTCAAAAGTAAGTATTGTCCCAGAAGATCTTCTTCATTCTCTTTCCTACTTGAAATACTGACTGTATCAGTTACATACATTTCTTCCCAGGTTTATATTGGACTATTGGATAATATTTTTTTGCAGATTTAACATTTTTAGCTTAAACAATATTTCTGGAAAATACTTTACAGTGGTTTGTGATCTGATTTTACATGTTTATGTTTTGCCATAAGTGCATTTAGGAAGTTTTTCACAGCCACAAAGTACAGCATTTCTCTCTCTAGTTGTATATATCGTGTCTGTGTTTTAATCAAAACTCCTGACCTGTATAAAACTGGTCTACTTTCCTTCATTAGCATTGCACCTAAATTTAGTTGAATGGCATCAGCTCAAAGACTAATTGTTTGGAAGGCATCATAAATATTTTAGCCATAAGCTTTTATAAGAAGCCTATTCGACACTTCAGTTTTTATCTTACTCTAAAGGCCAAAAGCAATTGACATTATGCTCCAGTAACATATGTCTGGTATGAACTTTGAAAGATACTAAATTATTGCAAGGGACCACACAAGAGCAGATTTGTCTTGTGGTTTCTGTACATTGACTCTAGCATTGACCTTCACAACATCTTTTCTGGTACCTTCAGAAGTCTGAATGTGACTTGAATACTTGAAATGAGGTATTTAGCTTTGTTGAATTTAAGACATGTTTTTCTTCATCTGCCAAACAGCATAATCCATCTCAGAGCATGCTGTTTTTTGATAGTGCCTCATATGAACAAAGCTATGATGTTCACATCGTCATCTAAGCCTTCAATTATTTCAGCCAGAACTCATTGGAATAACTCTGATGATGAGAATATACCAAGCAGTAATCCAAAAAATCTGTACCTGTCCAAAGGGGTACTAAGCCAGTACAGCTTTGATCAAACCTCATCCAATTGGATTTACATCCAGAACTGATAAATATTTAGCATGAATTATTTTATTTTATTTGACATTTGTTAACCGGGTTAGTCTGACTAGGCAAGATGCCATTTCTCAGCAGAGACCCAAAGGAGAAAAGCTCCAGATACAACATTTGCACAACAAAAAGAACATTTTTACAATACAGTGAAGAATTCAACAAATGGAGCAAATTTTTACAATAAAGTGAAAAATTCAACAAAATAGAGGAAAGTATGTTTTGTCATTATTCATACTCAATATACATAACTATACACAAATAAAGAAGAAGAGATATAAAAGTAAAATCAATTGAATAGTAATGTAAATATTATTTAGACAAGGGACCAGCACAAAGCAAGGGATAGAGAAGTCAGCAGGACAGTCCTACAAATATGAAATAATTATGGGACTAAGATATTCTAGAGGAGTGGCTGAGATATGACACAAAAGGAGGGCAGTTAGTGGGGAAGGAAGTGTGGTCCAGATGTTCAGGTGGGGTCATTGCAGGAGCAGATCCAGGAGGACTGCAAGAATTCCTTTAGTGCTATTTTAAAGCTGTGGATGTCGAGTGTGCATAGTTGGAGAAGAGGTTTGTTCCAAGCAGAGGTGACAGAATGGCTGTAAAGTATCTTACCAAGGGATTTGTTGGGTTTTGAGATATGCAGTAAGAGTTGGTCAGAGCTACGTAGGTCACACTTAGGGATATAAAGGGAGATAAGATTTGTCAGAGATGGACAAGCTAGGGGTTGGTGAGGGATAGAGTGGATTAGGTGGAGCTGTGGTAGAGGAGTTGGTGTTGGGAGTTCAAACCAGTGAAGTTTTTGTAAGGCAAGGCAGTGGTGTGTTCAATAAGGGAGATTACTGGGAATCACGCTATTTTATTGTAAGTGAGTTCGAGTTTGGAAATCAGGTTCTTTTGTAAGTGGGTAAATACTCGGGCAGCATAGAGTAGGGTGGGAAGTAGGTAGGCTTGAGCTACGGACTGTTTTGATTAAGAAGTTAGGAATTTTTTGTTCCTGTACAGTAGTCCGAGTTTTTGGTGTGTCTTTTTGATACAGTTATTGATGTGGATGTCAAATTTAAGTACATCATCTATGTAAACCCCAAGGAGTTTAGTATGTGATTCCACTTTGATGGAAGTCTTGTTTAGAGAGGAGATGGAGAAGGTACATTTATGATGTTGAAGAGTTTTAAGCAGGAAGAGTAAGAGTTTAGTTTTGTTAGGGCTAAGTAGTAGCTGGTTAGCAGTGAGCCATTTTTCGACAGAGTGCAGAGATTCTTGAGTGATGGTGAGTAGGTGAGGAAGAGTGTCAGAAGTGGAGATGACAGGAGAGTCATCAGCATATTGGAGTGTGGGCAAGAGTGGTACAGATTGTTAGTAAAGGAGGAGCCCCAAGATGGAGCCTTGGGGAACCCCAGTTTGAATAGAGAGAAAAGGAGAGGAGACAGAGAGTCATTTAACAGATTGAAGTTGGTCAGATAGGTAACTAGAGAACCAGCCTAGTTTATGAGATACAGTATCAAAGGCTTTAGAGAGGTTGAGGAACAGGCAGGAGACTAATTTATTATTATCAAGAGATGAATAAATAGAATGAGTAAAAGATAATAGAGCTGTGGAGGTGCTATGATGAGGTCAGAAACCATGTTGTGCAGGGGTGAGGAGGTTCTCTTGGATGAGGTAAGACATGAGCTGTTTGTTTATGCACTTTCCAAGAATTTTAGATAGGGGGGATAGAATTGCAATAGGCCTGAAATTAGATGGGTCAGTGGAGTTACCTCCTTTGTGTAGGGGTTGAACATAGAATTTTTTCCAGATAGCGGAGACTTTCTCTAATAGAACAGTTGATGAGGATGGAGACAGGGTAGGCAATGGAGGAGGCTGCTAACTTGAGAAAAGCAGGTGGTAAGTTATCAGAGGTGGGGGAGTAGGGTTTAAGTTTATTAAGAAACAGGTGGCTAGTAGCAGTGGGGATGGGTTTAATGGAGAAAGGAGTAGTATGAGGAAGAGGAGGCAGGGTGTCAGGAATACAGTTAGAATTAGGTTTAAGTAAGTTCTGTATAGAGTCAATAAAGAAGGAGTTCAGTAAAGTGACAGTTTCGGTAGAGGATGAGTTAGGAAAAGAATTGGGGGATGGGTTTCCTGGGTGTAGTATCTTGTTGATAGAAGACCAGAATTTTGGGGAGGTTGGTATGAGAGTTTTTTTTTTACGGTTGAGGTAAAAAGTTTTTTTGTCTAGGTAGATTTGTTTTTTAAGTTAGATTTCAAAATTCTTTGACAGAGCTAGAGATTTGCAGTAGTTTTATGCTTATGGCAGGATTTCCAAGCGCTATCCCTTTTCTGCATGAGGGAAAGACTGTCTTTGGTAATCCAGGGGGCATATTTAGTTTTTACCCTATTTTTTTTTAAGAAATGCACTGTTAAATTTTAGGATGGCTTCGTCAAGGAGGAGGTAACAGAGGAAAGACCAGTCTATAGAACAGAGAGTTTGGTTGAATAGATATGGGTCAAAGTTGGATAGGTTACAGCAGTCTCTATATGTGTGAGATTTAGTAGCTTGGGAAGAGTGACGTTAAATCAAAGTTGGGAGTTGATCGCTAAGGGAGTCAGGTAGAGTAGTGGGGTTATGATAGTGATTAGGGTGGGAGGTGAGAACCCATTCCAGAGTAGAGCTGGAGTTAGATAGTTGGTTAATGTGAATAGGAAAGGTTATAAGTTGTGAAAATATATATAGATTGATACTGGTAGTGGGAGAGTTAGAGGACAGTGTATTCCAGTCAATGTTAACATCGCCCAGAATAATAGTTTCATAGGAGATAGTTTGAGAGATCCAGGCAATAAATAGTTTAAGGGTAAGGCTATTGTTACCAGGTGGTATGTATATGGAGGCAATAGCTATTTTCTTTTGTTTGTTTAAGTTACAGTTGACAATGAGTATTTCAGATGGGTGAAAGCTAGGAAGGGTGAAAGGAAGTGGGTGGAGAGAGAGCTGTTCAGAGTATAGAAGAGCCACCCCTCCACCTTTTTTATGAGTCTATCTTGATGGAAAATATTTTAAACAGGGGGTAACATTTCACTATTCGATATGTGAGGTTTTATCTAGGTTTCGGAGATGGAGAGAATATCAGGGTGTGGAGTGATATCCAGCAATGGAGTTCAGTGACTTTGTTTTGGATACTTCAGACACTGAGAGCAATAAGTTTAAGATTTTTAATAGATGGGGGTTAGTTCGAGGGGAGGAAAGGTGAGTTGGGTAAGCGTCTGGGCCTGGGTTAGGATGAATGTCACTTGAACAGAGTAGATTACATAAGAAGCTAGTGGGTCTGGAGAGAAATGAGTAGAGATAGTCATATTTGAGTTTAGATTTTGTGGGGAGAGAATGAGAGATAGGGTATTTAATTTTATAGAGATAGACTGTATGAAGAGAGGAGAGAGGGTGATAAGTGAAGAGAGTAGGAACCTGGGGGAAAGCATTGTTGGTGTGGGAGGATAGGGCTGTGGTATAGGTCAGGGGATGTATGATGAAGAGATGTGGTGATTGAGAGAAAGGTTAGGACAGTTTTAGTAGGAATTAAATGTAACATTGTGACAAGAGATAGGATGGGAGGAAAAAAAAGAGGAGGTTAGTACAAGGTTAAAGTACAAAAGGATGAAGACTAAAATAGAAAGTATAGGGTAGTGTAGAGTGTAGTAGCATAGAGAAGAGATACCTTGGAAAGGTAGTTAGGTCGAGAACAAAGAGTAGTATGCTTTAAGGAAGGAAGATTGATAGAGAAGATGGTAGGAGTGTGGGTGGGGTAAATAGATAATTGAGAGGGGGAAGGTGATAGGAGGAAGTTGCTAGGGGGAAGGGGAGTTACCAAAATGGTCGAGTATAAATGTAACTGATTTGGGGGTGGATGGGAATGGGGGTAGGGGAACAGAGTGGGGCTATACTGGCCTGGGAGATTTGAGAAGGAGAAGAAAACAAAAAGAACAATCAGTGTAAATGTGTTGTGCAGCTAAGTAGTAGACAGAAGAGGAAGAGGAAAAGCAGGATATCCAGTGGAAGCAAACAGCTTAAGGACAGGGAGAATAGGAGGGACTAGGTTAAAAATAACAAGAGGAAAGAGAGAGTGGTACAATTAGTGAGAAGCAGATAGGGAAAAAAGACTGGAAAAAGCAGAAGGATAACTAGTTAATAGAGAAATGGTAGAAATGGGAAGGAGGGAATTATTTAGCAGTTCTGATGGGATGCAGCAGCGTGATCTCTACAATGGGGCAGAGTACTAGCACATATGCTAACAATAATTTCAACTATGGAGGTCAGGAATATATTAAAAAAAAGAAGGGAAGTTCAGTGGGACCTCTGGCAGTCCGTAGAGGTAGATGGCTGGATTAATTGGGGGTTGTTGCAAGGCACTTTACAGCAAGTTGCTGGGCAGGGTGAGAGCTGGAAATTCAGTGTCTGTTGACCGGGCTTGCCTGAAATGGAAAGATGGAGTAATTAGTGAGAGGGAGAGTGGGAGGATGCCGGTAGAGTGGTACCAGCACAGAGAAAGGTTTCAGTGATAAAATAAAGTAGCAGGAATGTTTTGCAATGCAGGTAAATCACAAAATAGCAGGTTGTAACACATTTCAGTTCAAACAAAAAAAAACATCGGTCAATATCTTAACAATGCAATTAAACATTCTCAGGTAAAATCACATAGCTGTAGAGGGAAATGACTACATACATACTAGAAAATAAAAACACTACTCCCCTTAATAGTCTGCAGTACATAGTATCCTATTTTAATCAATGTTTCAAAGCTTGAGGATCTTTGCATAACCATCACATAAATCAGCACACTTTTGTATTGTCAAAAATAACCATAGACTGATATAGGTGATTTATTTCTTACTTAATTAGTGCCTGTTTAATTCTCAAAGAAGGACTCATAATTATATTTTGTTACCAGTAACAATTTCATTTGTTTTAATCTTGACTTTTAAGTGGCTGTTCTTGCTAGCATTTACATTATTTGTTCTAAAATCAGTTGTGCTGTATCTTATAATACATTTTTGCATTCATTCTTCTCAACACTCATTTCAACATCAGAAACATTTGTGTTGCTTACTTTATGACAGCCTGAACTGCTGTGTGCTACATACAGTGATTTCTCTTAAACCAACCCTCTCTCAAGCTATAAAACCCAAATATTTGGTTGATTAACTGAATTTTCTCACAACACTGTCTGGAACAGAACACAACTTATGTTTTCTGTTCTTGTATTCCTAAATAAGCAAAATCTGACCCATTGGTTTCAGTTTATGACTGGAATAAGATAGCAGAGTGCAATTAGATTTACACACAGTACCAGACAATTTCATGCTTTGAACAACTATTCCATTCGATGTAATGATCCACTCTACTTATACATTTGTAAAAGCAAATGTAAACATTTCAGCGTTTCTTTTTCATTGGACTGATTAAAATGTAAATCTTGAGAATTAACTTTATTTATTTGCTTGTATATTCTTGCAAACTGACTGCTACTCCCACAGCATCTACAGATTGTGTTGTGAGATTTGCATTGCTTTTTCTTGTGCCTATAACCATGTCTCATACTTTCAGTCCTTTCTAACTGGAGTGTTTGTTTCTAGGAATGTGTATTGGTGCAGTTTCTATTTCTATCATGTTTATAAGCTTTTGGTTTTATTTTTCAAGTATTATCAATTTCTATTTTACATACCTCTAGCACATATACAGAGGTTTGTCTAGTGTTAAATCTGACTCACATAACAATGTACATCTGACTTGATCATTTATAATGGAACAGACAATTTTGTCTCTCACTGGTAAATCATACAAATCACTGCACTCACAGAGGGGTATTCAAAAACATGTTATGCAGCACAGTGTGGTATTAAATATCACAGATGCTGTAAGGCAACATGGACCATAACTGCTTGATTAAGTATTAGGACCAGCACAGTAACAGTATTACAAAAACAGCCGCATAGTAAATTAGTGTTGCTACATTACAGGCAGCAGTCATGCTAGGGTACTGTAGTAAAGGGGCCTACATGTATAACTCACAAAATCATTGTCATAAGACAGGCAAGGTAGTTTTTCACAAGGCTATGCATGCTTGTGCATGCAACAAATCACCTCATCTTTGCAACTCAGATCACCAGGCCTAACAGAGCCAACACAGCAATGTGCCAACATATTTCATCATATAAATGGGTAAGAAAGGGGGGGAATAGAAAAGTAGGGATAGCAACCAAAGGAAAGTGCACAACAGTAATTATAAGGACTGATAGTTGAGGAAAGATGGGCATACCTTTTTGTGGGAAATAGGGTAATAACATTGTATTGAAGGATACAAAAACATTTTTACATGACTTTTATGCCATAGAAAAATAATTGCCTGTTGATAATTTCCTATTTGTTGCTTTGGCTGTAGAGTCACTATTTACTGTTATTCCTAATACATGGGGAGTAGAAAGTATTAGAAAGTATTTAGTGACTAAGAAGTGTTTAGCTTTTGCTAAGATTGATCTAATGTGTGTTTTACTAGAAACTGTTCTAGAGAATAATCTCTTTGTGTTTAATAATAATTACGTTTTACAAAATATTAGCATGGCTATGGGCACAGCCTGTGCCAATAGCTATGCTAATCTGGCATTGCTGCAGTGGGAGGAAATGTGTGTTGTGTGAAATAATAGATACACAGATTATATACTATGGTACATGAGATTTGTGGATGATATATTTCTTTTATGGAGTGGTTCAGAAGAACCTCTGCTGGAATTTTGTCAAATATCTTTGTAACACTACATCCTTCCTTAAGCTTACGGCTAAATTTTCTAGAGAACAGATTGATTTCCTAGATGTGATGGTAAAACAAACAGGAATGGGGTCTTTGAGAACAAGTTTATATAGAAAGCCAACTAGGAAGAACACACTACTTTGTAAAAATAGCATGCATCCTAGGCATGTGCCTAGGAATGTTTTGAAGGGGCAGATTTTGTGTATTATGAGGCTACATAATGAAGAACATTCTCTGATGGAAGCACTTAGTGACCTCAGTAGGAATTTTCTAGAGAGACGTTACTCAAAGAAAGAAATAGACAATTGCATTTCTCTACTTTTAAGAGACAGAGAAACAAAGGATAGACCTTAGTCTTCTGAACCAGTAGTGAGTGAGAATGTAACACCTGCTATGAATACTGAGAGGAATATCAAAGCACCCATGACTTTTTCTAGTAATATTAATACCTATTGTGAGATTATTAAAAAGAAATGGAACATTTTGAAAGCCTCTGAAGAGATAGAATTGTTAGTGACACTCCACTGTTTTCTTTTAAAAACAACTTATCTATAAAGAGACAGCTCTGTTATACGGCAGGAGTGAATAAACCACTTGTTACTTCACAGAGGCAAGGAACATACCCTTGTAGGAACTGTAGTGCCTGTAATTCTATACACATAGGACCATCATTTACACATATGCATAAAGGGATAGTGATTAAACATACTTTTTATGCAGATTGTTCAACAAGGAATGTGGTATACTACAGTTACTGCATGGAATGTTCAGCATTCTATATAGGTACAATGAATAGGTCCTTAAGGGAACGTATCATGGAACATCTTAGAGATATTAGGAACAATAAAGGGAGTAATGCACTAGCAAGGTACACTAAGGAATTTGGTATGCATCATGCCTTTACATTTTTAGCACTTGAAATAGTTAAAGAGAGCTCGAGGAAGGGAGACATGAAGAATAGAACAAAATCAGCTGAGCTCAGATGGATAGTATATTTTAATGCAGACAAGAAACCAGGCGTTAATGATGCTGTATCTATTAAAATGGTACTATACACACGCACACTCCCCCATTGAGTAAAGAGTTTTTTAAAAAGTTTTTTTTAACTCAATGTATTTCTTATATGATGCTACTTATTTATTGACATGTTGACTGTATGAAATGTAATCTTTTTCTTTAGTTTCTGGAGATATGCTTTTAAGCTGACTAATTAGTTAATTATTTAAGATTGGGCAGTCTTTTTACTTGCTTTTATGCTGTTCTTTTTGCACTTGAGTCTGAAGAAGCGATTGGGAAGTCGTGAAAATGCTTACTCTCCTTTTTTTGTTTTGTTAAAGCTGTTTTAGTTTAAGCCATAGTTGGTCCTCTTTGGTCTTTTGAAAAACATGACAGTAACATGCCCAGCAGTAAGGAGGGGATTGTGGCAGGGAACAGAGCACAAGGATATGAGAGTTACATATCCAGCTCTTGTGGGACTGTGACAGGAACTATAGCACAAGGGCATGACAGTTGCATGACCAGTTGTAAGGGGGAGACTGTGACAAAGAACATTGCACATGGACATGACTGTTATATATCCAGCTGTTGGGGACTGTGACAAGACCAATAGTACAAAGGCATGACAGTTACATATCCATTGGAGAGAGGATACTATGGCAGGGAACAGTTACATGACCAGATATGAAGGAGGGCACACTGTGTACCCTATCCACACAAAGGGTCGGACATTGTACAGAGGATATAATGACTCCTGTACATAGGTGATAGCAGAGCTGTGTGTGTGTGTGTGTGTGTGTGTGTGTGTGTGTGTGTGTGTGTGTGTGTATATATATATATATATATATATATATATATATATATATATATATATAGACACACACACGTGAGGAGAGATGCAAGATGCACACAGCAATAAAGGCAATCAACACAGTGATGCAGGACTGTAGCCCTTCTTGCCATACTCATAACTTCTGTTGATATGGGATCAGAAGAATTGTCACAGCAAGACAGCAGATGTGTACATTGGTACCAAATGCGAGGGAAACATTGCACATACATACAAATCAGCCATGGACAGTCAGATTCATTCAGACTGACCAACACATGTAACCCACTGGCAATGGTTGTAAAAGCTCACCATTAAGGAAACTGAGGTATTACTGTAGTCTCTTTGCACACATGGCATGCACATCCTGGGTCAGATAAAAGAGACAAGACATTTTGGGACTAGGTTAGTAACAGCAGGTACTTTTCCATGCTGTACAGTGATCTGCATACGAGGTGAATGTAGTCAGCAGAATACATCAGCAAATGTCTTTGCCAGGTATGTCCAGGCTGCAACTGCAACACACTGCACCATATTGCATGTATGTGCCTGATTATACAACACTCCAATGAAGTCCACAAACCCTGAAATACAATTGATCATTACTGACATTTCAAAAACAAACTTACATGAAAATAAAAAACATCAAATGTTTACATGGCTGAAAAGGGAAAAGAAATACTTTCCTTTTCCAATCACTTAAATCTAACCCTGACAGTAAATTCAGACCAAATTTGTCTGAATAAGGGCACTATTAGGGATTGAGGGTTTTTGTAAGTTAATGTGT
This sequence comes from Protopterus annectens, assembly GCF_019279795.1. Lineage (NCBI taxonomy): Eukaryota > Metazoa > Chordata > Ceratodontiformes > Protopteridae > Protopterus > Protopterus annectens. The sequence goes on from NC_056735.1 coordinate 1,143,698,226, forward strand.
AAGGTTAGGGTTAAGGGCAGGGGCAAGATTAGGGGGGCATGCATGAGTAAGGTGGGCAGACACTGTATTGCATAACCAAACAAGCAAGCAGTATCACAAGGGACGACTCCAAGCCACGAAATTAAGCAGTTTTATTGCATAAACACAAAGACACTTGTAGTTCCTCTATCATAAACGCCTTCGCTATACATACACATGCGTTTTCGTCATTGAAATGACTTTATCAGATGACCAGCATATCCTAAAACCTTTAATTTATACTACAAAACACACCCTTGTCCACCAATAAAATTTCGCCATTAATTAAAATTGAATTATCTTATTATGTTACCCCTTTGTTAAAAATTTATATAAAATGCATTTCTTACTAAATATGTTAAATATATTAAATATAAATATAATAAATATAGTAACCACTTGTTAAAAAATCCATTAAAATTAATTAATTTAAGACTTCTATTTAGTAAATTTATACATAGGAAAAAATAAATACATATATCTCATTCACATCTATTTAATGTTATTAAATGAACAGTGCCCTCTCCTGGCCACTCATATAATTACATTCATAGTTTTGCAGATCTCAATTTTAGTAAGGGTACTATGGAAATACAATCATTCAAACCAGGGGCTTTGTCAGCTTCTAAAGTGATCTGCCACCAAAGTTCTCTAAATTCAATTTTTTCTTCCCATAACCCCCCTCTAATATCACATTTTACCTGTTCCAAAACTAAGAATTTATATTTATAGTTGGAACAAACTTTAGTGTGCTTGAATAAAGCATTACTTTCTTTTCCTACTGAAATTTCATAAACATGTTCATAAATCCTTCTTTTTAATTTCCTTTCAGTCTTTCCTATGTAGAAGGATCCACATTTTTCACAAATAGCTAGGTATAGTATTGCCTTTAGATTCACAATTATAGTATTCTCCACTATTTACATATCTTCCTCTAGTTTCTAAAAATATTCTATCAGTATTTATAATATACATACATTGGGTACAGCGCCCACATTTGTATGTACCTATTTTGTTTTTCCTTTTATCTATCTTATTTTTATTTTTATTATTATTCTCTATTATATTATGTTTTGTGAGTTCTTAAAGGTTACTTTCTGAGGTATATTAGCTAGATTTTCTATATCAGTTAAAGCTACAAATTTTCCCCATTCTTTTAAAAATATATTTCTAACTACATTATTCAACCCATTATATTCAAGCAACAAGGTTTGTTGAAATTCTTCTCCTTCATATTTTTTATTATTCTCTGTTTCATTATTGATGTCTTTCTTTTTGTATATGGGGCAAAATTTGTCCTGTCTCCCTTTTTCCACTTCCTGTCTTATTTGTGAAATGAATGCTAAGGGATAACTTCTCTCTAGAAACATTTTTTCTAAAAATTCACACTCTTTTTTAAAATCTACGTCTGAGCTTGTCATTCGACTTCCTCGAACAAACTGTCCCTTCACTATGTTTCTTTTGCAGTGAAAGGGGTGGGCACTCTCAAAGTGTAAATAGGAATTGCAAAAAGTAGTCTTTCTAAATATTCTAGTTCTTAATTCATGTCCATCTTTATAAACCTCTAAATCCAAATATTTCACATTATGTTCAGAGATATTATACGTAAAAGAAGTATTTATGAACATGTTTATGAAATTTCAGTAGGAAAAGAAAGTAATGATTTATTCAAGCACACTAAAGTTTGTTCCAACTATAAATATAAATTCTTAGTTTTGGAACAGGTAAAATGTGATATTAGAGGGGGGTTATGGGAAGAAAAAATTTAATTTAGAGAACTTTGGTGGCAGATCACTTTAGAAGCTGACAAAGCCCCTGGTTTGAATGATTGTATTTCCATAGTACCTTTACTAAAATTGAGATCTACAAAACTATGAATGTAATAATATGAGTGGCCAGGAAAGGGCACTGTTCATTTAATAACATTAAATAGATGTGAATGAGATATATTTATTTTATTTTATTTATTTATTTTACATTTGTTGACCGGGCTAGTCCAACTGGATATATGTCCATTTTCAGTAGAGGCCCGGGGAGAAAAGCTCCATAAGTTGTACAAGTTCACAAAAGGCACAAAAATATTACATGAGAAACAAAGCAATTTAAACAGATGATTTAAAAAGATAAAATAAGATACATTTAATTTTTTTTTTTTTTTTTTTTTTTTTTTTGACTGAGCATTAGTCTGGATTAGTGCAGGAGCAGAGTGAGCATTAGTCTGGATTTGTGCAGGAGCAAAGCCAGTGTTTATTGAGATGAATTTTTAGTTGATTTTTAAAAAGTTGGAAAGAGGTTATAGAAGTGATATCAGAAGGTAGATTATTCCATGTTTTTCCAACAGAGTTGGAGAATAAACAGTCACCTGCATGATTGTGAGATTTACTAATATTATTCAGGAGTTTGTTAGCAGAGCGAAGTTGTTTCAGGTTATTGTATGGAGAAATAAGGCTAGAGAGTATTGGTGTATTGGTTGGCTGATATAGAATCTTATAAGCTATTAAGATTTGTTGAAGAACAAGTTGGTTAGGAAGTTCAAGCCAGCCTAATTCTTTTAGGTTCTGGCAGTGATGAGTTCGAAAAGGAGATCCTACAGCAAATCGAGCTATGTTATGATAGGATGTTTCAAGTTTCTTCATGTTGTTTTGGAAAGATTAGTGTAAATGGGACAAGCATAGAGAAGAGTAGAAATTAGGTGAGACCTAGCAATGATAGGTCTTGCTGTAGTTGTTAGGAAAGGTTTTATTCTGTAAAGGGATCCTATTTTTTTATTTACTAATTTTATGGTGTTGTTGATGTGAGAATCAAAGTTGAGGTTATTATCAATAGTTATTCCTAATAGTTTTGTGGTTAAGTCAGGAGAAATGAGTGTTTTGTCAGAGGATGTAAGAGTAAAGTGTGGTGGAGTCAATTTGCGAGTAGGTGAAAAAAGTAACAGTTTGGTTTTCTTGGGGTTAAGGAGTAGACAGCGGTCAGAGAACCATTGTTCTACAGTGTTAAAAGCTTTTTGAGTAAGTGACTGGAGTTCTGTTAGAGAGTTAGCAGTACAGATAATAGTAGAATAGTCTGCGTATTGAATACAGGTAGCATGAGGAATAGCAGATTGAAGGTCATTGATAAAAATTGAAAATAGTAAAGGGCCTAGGATTGAGCCTTGGGGTACGCCTATGCAGATAGGTAGAAGATTTGAAAGTGAGTTTTTCCAAAGTACTGCCTGCTGATGATTTTCTAGGTAAGATTCAAACCAGGATAAGGCTAGCTGGTCAAGAGCAAGATATTTGAGAATATGTAGTAAAAGTTTGTGATTCACCATATCAAACGCTTTGGATAGATCGATGAAGACTGAGGATGATAAGTAGTTGTTGTTACGGTTAGTGTTAATGGAGTCAGTGAAGGAGAGTAAAGCTGTAGTGGTACTGTGTGAGGGTCTGAAACCATGCTGACAGTTAGAGAGTAGGTTGTTGTTAAGAAGGTGATTTAGTATTTGTTTGTGAATACATTTTTCCATAATTTTTGCGAGTGGTGAGAGTAGAGCTATTGGTGAAAATTGGAAAACTCATTAGAGCTGCCCCCTTTATGTAGTGGGATGATATGAGATATCTTCCAGAGAGGGGAAGATTCCTTCCTTTATAGATCTGTTAATTAGGATGGAAATAGGGTAGCTTAAGGCTTTGGCACCTACCTGCAGGAATTCTGTAGGCAGTTTGTCTGCAGAGGGAGTGGTTGGTTTTAATTTTTGGAGCAGTGATGTGATGAAGGAGGTAGAGACAGGTTGTAAGTGGAGGGTAGGAGGTGGATTTGATATAGGTGGAAGTAGGTTTGACGTATCAGGAGATAAATGACTAGCAAGTGTTTTGATAGTATTTGTGAAGAACAAGTTGAAATCATTTGCTGTTTGTTTAGGGTTATCTGGGTTAGAGTCCTGGGGATTAGGTGAAATGGAGTGACCTGGAGATAGAAGATTGTTAATACTGGCCCAGAATTTCTTAGGTTCTTTATTAGTGGTATGCTGTAGCTGGAGGTAATAGTTCTTTTTGTCTGTTAGGATAGATCTGTTAGTGTTGTTTCTAAGCTCTCTAAAATTTTGGCGGTCAGTTAGATTTTTAGTGGTTCGCCATTTAGACCAAGATTTATTTCTAAGAATGATTTTATGCCTAGTATTATTAGTTAGCCAGGGTGCTATTTTTGTTTTAGTTCTGATGGTTCGTGTTGGGGCATGTTGGTCTAGAATTGATAAGAACGTAGAGTTAAAGTATTCTACTGCTTCATTAAGTGGGAGATATTTTAGTGAGGACCAGTTTGTTTGTTTCAGATCAGCTTGAAAATGTTCAGGGTTAAAATGGTTTTTTGTTCGAAGTGTTCTAAAGGTGGTAGGTAAAGTTAAGTTGGTTTTGTGTCTAATGACATAGGTTAAAGAATGGTCGCTTAGATCATCGGGAAGGGTACCAGACTGGTAGGTTTGTTGAGGTGTATTAATCAGAATCCAGTCTAGGATGGATTCATGGTTGTTGTATTTATCAGTTCTGGTTGGACAGTTAATGAGTTGAGTAAAAGCATATAGGTTTATGTGGGATGTGGGATTTATGATATTACAAGAATTCCAATCAATGTTAAAGTCACCTAGAACTAGTGTTTCTTGGGGGAGGTTGTTAGACAGGTGGCTAAGGATACATTCTAATGTGTCAGTGTTATTTCCTGGGGGGAGATATACACAAATTATGTTAATAGCTTTATTAGGGTTAATTTGTAATTTTGAGGTGATTACTTCTGCATTCTGCCCTAGAGGAAGGTTCAGATTTGTTATACTAATTTGAAGTTGTGCTTTGTAGAGAATTGCTACACCTCCTCCCTTTTTGGTGTTATGGTCTACTCTGAGGATATTATACCAGGAGGGGTAATTTCGTTATCCTTAATGGTAGGTTTTAGCCATGTTTCTGATAGGCATAGGATATCAAAATGATTAACATCTAAAAGGGCATGAAGTTGAGAGATTTTATTACAAATGCTTCGTATATTAAGATGAGCTATAGTAAGAGAGTTGGCAGAAGTGTGTGATGATATAGGAGAGGTTTTGTCTTGTTTTGTGTGACTATTGATGTTTGTAGTAATTGGGCCAGGGTTAGGGTGAATGTCTCCATCCAGCAGTGATTGGAAATATAAGAAATATTCAAGCTGGCATTGTTTATATAAGATGTTGATATATTTTCTAGTTTTTTGTTTGCTAAGCTTAAAGTAAGCAAGTTTGTGGTGTTTGGTAAGTAGGTAATTAGGTTTGGTAGTGAGATTTAAGGTGGCAGGAGTACAAGGTGAGGAAGGTGAAGAGGTATGTTTAGAGGGAAACACAAGAGTAGAGGGGAGAGGATATTCATATGAGGTTAGGAAATAAGTAGTTACAAGAGGTATTAAGAGTGTTAAACAGATAGTTATCTGAAGGTATAATGGGAAAGACAATGTACCCATTCTGTATGTTAAAGGAAGTAACAGAGATAAAGAAAAATAGAAAGAAGAGGAACGTGAAGTAGTATAATGACTTTAATAGGTAGTGAGGAGGATAGGTTTGAGTAAGATGGGTCTGGTTAGAAGAGACAAGGGTGAGGCATGCTAAGGAGGAGATTATACTTGATTGGTTGGGGGTGTGTCAAGTGGAGGAATAAAGGTAGGACCCCTGGGGGCGGGTGGGAATTGGGGGCAGGGTAGGGGAGCGGAGTGAGCCCGGAGGGCTAACGAGCAGGTAGAGACAAGAAAGCAGAGTGTGGATTAAGACAATCAGCAAAGTGAGAAAATCCAGAAGGTAAGTCTGGAAGTATGAGAGCTTAGCCATAGGTATAGACTCTGCTAGCAAGATGGTGAGGATGTAATAGGAAAGGAGATTATTAGGAATGGCTATTTCAAAAAGAAGGAGTATAGACAGACTGAGGGAGCAGAGTAAGGCAAGCTAAAAGAGTTTAGCAGTAAGGAGTGAAGTATTAAGCAAAAGCCAAGTTTGGTCAACACCAAGGGTCTGGTACTATGGGGCAAGTGGTAGATGCCAAGTTACAGATAGATATTCAAAGTGAAGAGAGAGAGAAAAAGGGGTAGAAATAGTATATCAAACAATGCTAGACAGAGAAGAAAGGTTTCTGAGAAGGTATGGCTGCTGGCAAACCTGTCTGGGAGGCTTAGTTTTCTAAGCACGGGTCAATTACAACCATTATTTAACAATATATGTGTGCCAGTATCAATACATACTTTCACTGTCTTTCAGAGCAAATTGTCTCTTTGGGAGCTGTTAGAGGTTTTCCTTTATTTTCCCTATTGTACAGTGGTATCCAGATGAGAGATAGCAGGTATTTGGTGCAGAGACAGACTGGAGCACAGGTTAAGTATTTCACTGTCTTTCAGAGCAAATTGTCTCTTTGGGAGCTGTTAGAGGTTTTCCTTTATTTTCCCTATTGTACAGTGGTATCCAGATGAGAGATAGCAGGTATTTGGTGCAGAGACAGACTGGAGCACAGGTTAAGTATTTCACTGTCTTTCAGAGCAAATTGTCTCTTTGGGAGCTGTTAGAGGTTTTCCTTTATTTTCCCTATTGTACAGTGGTATCCAGATGAGAGATAGCAGGTATTTGGAGCACAGGTTAAGTATCAGTATCCAGCTCAGAGCAGGGATTGCAGCAACCAGAGGAGAGATAAATATGTATTTATTTTTTCCTATGTATAAATTTACTAAATAGAAGTCTTAAATGAATTAATTTTAATGGATTTTTTAACAAGTGGTTACTATATTTATTATATTTATATTTAATATATTTAACCGATTTATATTTATATTTAATATATTTATCCGAATCCTTCACAAATGCTTTCTATGGACATCTCCAAGAATGCATGGATCATGCAATCCCAAACAAATCCAAGTCCCTCTCCACCAAAGGTAAGCGTCCTGTCTGGTGGACCTCAGCTATAAACAAATTGTATAACAAAAGAAGGAAGCTACTGCACGTCAGAGCAAAGTCCCATGAAGGGAAGACATCTCTGATCAACATTAGCAGAAAACTAAGTTCTCTCATAAAAACATCCAAGGCCAACTTTGAGAGAAAAATCGCTAAGGACACTAAAGATAACCACAAAGCCTTCTTCAGCTATGTTAGAAACCTGGGTGGAAACTCTCAGATATGCTCAGAGTTGGTTCACAACAACATAAAATACACTGAACCCACAGATATTGCCAACATTCTGGCTGACAGGTTCAGTGCAAATTTCTCCCCTCCTTCACCCCCAAAAGAAGAAATACTTATCCCAGCTGAATGTAATCTCCCTGTCATCTCAGATGTCCAAGTGAGAACCGCCCTAAACAAAGCAAAAAACACAGCATCAATGGGACCTGACGGTATCCCGGGTTGCGTGTTACGTGAACTCCAAGAGGAGCTAAACCCACACATAAAAATGCTATTTAACCTTAGCCTTACTTCGGGATATGTACCTGAACACTGGCGTACAGCAACAGTGGTCCCACTCCACAAGGGGGGGGTGCCTCTACAGACCCTGGAAACTACCTCCCCATAAGCTTAACCAGCCTGGTCTGCAAAGCTATGGAAAGAATCATTATGGAACTCATAAACAGAGACATAGGGGACCTACAGACACTTGACCCCACCCAGTTCAGCTTTGTAAAGGGCAGATCCTGCCTTTTAAACCTGGTTGACTTTTTCGAAACAGTCACTACAGCCATTGATGAGGGCAAAGCAGTCCATACAGCATACCTGGACTTGGCTAAGGCCTTCGACACAATACCCCACTCACGCATCATAGATAAGCTCAACAGCTTAAAAGTAAACCCTTATGTCACTAGATGGGTTGCAAACTGGCTAAAGGACAGAACCCATAAAGTTAAAATCGCTGGAGCAATGTCAGACTCAAAGCCAGTCACAAGTGGTGTCCCACAGGGATCTGTCCTGGGACCCTTCTTGTTCGGCATTTATTTCTCAGATGTTAAAGCAAACATGGGAGGGCTGTGGCTGACAAAGTTCGCAGATGACTGCAAACTAGGTGCCATAGTCGATACACCAGCAGACACACACATCCTACAAAAAGGCCTCACAGAAACAGACAACTGGTGCCGGAGTCACGGCCTTAAACTAAATGTCAAAAAATGTATAGTCATCCCCTTTGGGAAAAACAAAGTACCCACAAATTATCACATAGACAGCAACCCACCGAGTATGGAAAAAGTAATCAGAGACCTAGGGACCCAAGTCGACAGCGACCTCTCATTTGACACCCACGTTGCCAAAGTGGTTAGAAAAACATTCTACCTTGCACACCTCATCATGAAGGGATTCACATCCAGATCCAAGGATGTCATTGTACCCCTATATTCCTCCCTCATCAGACCCATGATTGAGTACAATGCCCCATTTTGTATGTACCTCACCCGGCATTTGCAACAGCTGGAGAGACCACAAAAGTACCTCACCAAGAGGATCAAGGGTCTCCAACATATGTCTTATTCTGCCAGACTAAAGAAACTTCAGCTCTATTCAGTAGCATACCGCCTGCTCAGAGGTGATCTCTGCCTGACGTACAAGGCCATGTCCAATCAGGATCTGATGGACATGCTCCACCTCAAAAAATCCAAATCCATCAGGACCACGAGAGCTAAAGACTTAAACCTCGGCACAAGTATGAATAGGACATGCTGGAGGGATAGATTCATAACCCAGAGGCTTCCCATGCTTTGGAACAAGATCCCAGTTCGTATTAGGCAGAGCCCCGCACTGACTCTTTTCAAGAGAAATCTTGATGAGTGGATGGGAGATCGTAAGTTTTCCCCAGGGGTCACATCTGTGTCACTGCTAGACAGGGGCACAGTAAACTAATTCTATTATATAAGGGGACCTTCATTGTGTCACTACTAGACAGAGGCACAGTATTCTAAATTTATTCTGTACATTTTTGTACCATTTCATGGGGTGGCAAAAGCCACATCACTATGGCTAGGCTTACAAATGCCCCAGGGCAGATAGCCTAGTACTATACTATGAAACTATGAAACTATGAAACATATTTAGTAAGAAATGCATTTTATATAAATTTTTAACAAAGGGGTAACATAATAAGATAATTGAATTTTAATTAATGGTGAAATTTTATTGGTGGACAAGGGTGTGTTTTGTAGTATAAATTAAAGGTTTTAGGATATGCTGGTCATCTGATGAAGTCATTTCAATGACGAAAACGCATGTGTATGTATAGCGAAGGCGTTTATGATAGAGGAACTACAAGTGTCTTTGTGTTTATGCAATAAAACTGCTTAATTTCATGGCTTGGAGTCATCCCTCGTGAATACTGCTTGCTTGTTTGGTTATAGTTACTTTTTGGCAGTATTATCCACTTCTTTGTTATTTCTTGGTCTACGTTAGTGGTTCACGATGGATGGTTCCCCACCTCCTGATCCCAAGAGGCAGGACGAAGCAGGGCAAATGAGGAAATTCATTGGCCAATTAACAGCCTTAGTAGAACTTCTTACACCTATCAGCCAGTCGTTTTTAGAGACTAGCAGCGTCAATATCCAATCCCGCATCCACATAACCGAAGGGTTGAATGCCAGGAGCGGAAAGAATAATCGGAAGCAAGGGGAGCTTATTGGCGGAATATCTGAAGCCGGCGAACTTGGTGGATCTAATAATGGAATTATTGAAGGTACTTTTGACGCTGCTAATACCCCGACGATTTTTAAAAATCTGGAAACAAGAATTGGTTCTAATGGAAGTAATAACGCTATTCGCGAAGAGCGTGGCTTGAATTCAGGTACTGTGTCAACTAATATACATAAAGAGACTTCCGACTGGCTAAAAGGCAAATATGTTTTTAAACGGGACTATAATAACCAATGAGAGGGTCTGAATGACACTTATGAAAATAAAATTGATAAACTTTACAAATTGATGCACAAATTTAAAACATTGGATATAGAGAATGAATATTTAAAAGAATGTATATCCAGAGACATTGTTCCTAAGGGACTACGTGTTTTTAAATTCCCAAACAATGTTGTTATTGGCACTGATTTTCATAAGGAACAGAAGTGTTTAATAAATGTGGTATAGATGTATTGAAGTTAATTATTAAAGATAATATAAAAAGCCAAGAAGCTTTACAGAAAGATATTAATGAACTGGACCAGCATATTAAAGATGATTTAATTTTTTCAATAAGAGAAGAAAAGGAAAAATATTATAACATTAGGAAAGATATAGATGTAAAATGTGAAGATTTAGTGAGTAGAAAAATTAAAAAGCTTGAGAGAGACATTAATGAATATGAGAATCACACATGTTACCCTATACCTAATAAAAGATATATGAATCATGTTAATGGGTATAAATACAATGGTAGAGATAACAATTTTAATGCTAATGATGGTGGAACATGTTTTTTTGATGAGGATGGACAGGAATATGACACAGTATTCCCACCCTTAAGGAGGTCTGAGAGACTGAAAAGTAAACAGGGCCCTCAGCAGCAAAATTTTCCAGGGGGGGGGAGAAGGGGGAGGGGGAAATTTTATTAAGTCCCCACCCCACAATACACAGTCATAAAGAAATAGTAAAAGATAGGCATAAATATGTATATAATAATTTTACTATTTATAATTTTAGTGAATTAATTTTAGAAAAGGAACATTTTGATTTATTTTCCAGGGGCCTTAAATTCATACCAAACAGTAAAGGAGATTTAACAGGTAGTATATTGGATATAAAGAGCTTTTTAAGGAAGGTAAACTTAAGTATTATGTTTCCCAATAATAAAGCTCAATACAAGACGGAATTGAAACAAAAAAGTATATATAACCCCCCGCTACATCCCCAATTAAAAAATGTTGAGAGAATTATAGAATCGGAAGTGAGGAAACAAGCCAATAAAATATGGTATAAATCAAACTTAAGTAAGAAAGAAAGTGACTTGTTGTATGAGGTAAAAAATAATAACAAAATTAGAGTGATGAAACCTGATAAAGGGGGTGGGTTAGTCATTATGGATAGTATTCTATATGAAGGTAAAATGAATACTATCCTATGGAATGAAACTAGATACTCAATAGTATCTGTGAACGAAATGAATATAGCTTATAATAAAATAGATGCTATTTTGCAGGATATGTTAAATGAAGAGATTATAGACTATAACACCTTCAAATATTTGAAAGTAGACAAACCCAGAACCCCTACGATATTTGGTATACCCAAAGTTCATAAAAATGAAGAGGACCCACCTTTTAGACCGATAGTCTCGGCAGAGGGGTCAAAAACATATCCTTTAGCCAAATTTGTAGATAAGAAATTAAAAAACGTATGGATGAAAAGGAAATGTATTTTAAAAGATTCTTGGGATTTATTGAAGGAATTACCTGATAGTTCTACCAATGAACAATTATTATTTATTACAATAGACATTATAGATTTATTTTCCAGCATCCCATATGAAGAAGGAACAAAAATGTTTGAAGAAATAGTGTATGGTGATGTAGTTTTAACACAAAATGACAAATTAATAAGTACTTGGCTAATGGAGTTGGTCTTAAAGAATAATTTTATTTATTTTAATGGGAATTTTATCAACAAATACAGGGGGTAGCAATGGGTGCAGCGTGCGCCCCTACATATGCTAATTTAATACTTGCTTTTTGGGAAGAAAAATATATATTCAACTCTGAATTTAAGAACTGTTGGAAGATATATAGAAGGTTCCTGGATGATATATTAATTTTTTGGATAGCTGGAAGGGAAAAATTCACAGAATTTATGGAATATATAGGGAACACTACCAATTTCCTAAAATTCACGTATAATATCTCTGAACATAATGTGAAATATTTGGATTTAGAGGTTTATAAAGATGGACATGAATTAAGAACTAGAATATTTAGAAAGACTACTTTTTGCAATTCCTATTTACACTTTGAGAGTGCCCACCCCTTTCACTGCAAAAGAAACATAGTGAAGGGACAGTTTGTTCGAGGAAGTCGAATGACAAGTTCAGACGTAGATTTTAAAAAAGAGTGTGAATTTTTAGAAAAAATGTTTCTAGAGAGAAGTTATCCCTTAGCATTCATTTCACAAATAAGACAGGAAGTGGAAAAAGGGAGACAGGACAAATTTTGCCCCATATACAAAAAGAAAGACATCAATAATGAAACAGAGAATAATAAAAAATATGAAGGGGAAGAATTTCAACAAACCTTGGTGCTTGAATATAATGGGTTGAATAATGTAGTTAGAAATATATTTTTAAAAGAATGGGGAAAAATTGTAACTTTAACTGATATAGAAAATCTAGCTAATATACCTCAAAAAGTAACCTTTAAGAACTCACAAAACATAATATAATAGAGAATAATAATAAAAATAAGATAGATAAAAGGAAAAACAAAATAGGTACATACAAATGTGGGCACTGTACCCAATGTATGTATATTATAAATACTGATAGAATATTTTTAGAAAGTAGAGGAAGATATGTAAATAGTGGAGAATACTATAATTGTGACTCTAAAGGCATAATATACCTAGCTATTTGTGAAAAATGTGGATCCTTCTACACAGGAAAGACTGAAAGGAAATTAAAAAGAAGGATTTATGAACATGTTTATGAAATTTCAGTAGGAAAAGAAAGTAATGCTTTATTCAAGCACACTAAAGTTTGTTCCAACTATAAATATAAATTCTTAGTTTTGGAACAGGTAAAATGTGATATTAGAGGGGGGTTATGGGAAGAAAAATTTGAATTTAGAGAACTTTGGTGGCAGATCACTTTAGAAGCTGACAAAGCCCCTGGTTTGAATGATTGTATTTCCATAGTACCTTTACTAAAATTGAGATCTGCAAAATTATGAATGTAATTATATGAGTGGCCAGGAGAGGGCACTGTTCATTTAATAACATTAAATAGATGTGAATGAGATATATGTATTTATTTTTTCCTATGTATACATTTACTAAATAGAAGTCTTAAATTAATTAATTTTAATGGATTTTTTAACAAGTGGTTACTATATTTATTATATTTATATTTAATATATTTAACCGATTTATATTTATATTTAATATATTTATCCGAATCCTTCACAAATGCTTTCTATGGACATCTCCAAGAATGCATGGATCATGCAATCCCAAACAAATCCAAGTCCTTCTCCACCAAAGGTAAGCGTCCTGTCTGGTGGACCTCAGCTATAAACAAATTGTATAACAAAAGAAGGAAGCTACTGCACGTCAGAGCAAAGTCCCATGAAGGGAAGACATCTCTGATCAACATTAGCAGAAAACTACGTTCTCTCATAAAAACATCCAAGGCCAACTTTGAGAGAAAAATCACTAAGGACACTAAAGATAACCACAAAGCTTTCTTCAGCTATGTTAGAAACCTGGGTGGAAACCCTCAGATATGCTCAGAGTTGGTTCACAACAACATAAAATACACTGAACCCACAGATATTGCCAACATTCTGCCTGACAGGTTCAGTGCAAATTTCTCCCCTCCTTCACCCCCAAAAGAAGAAATACTTATCCCAGCTGAATGTAATCTCCCTGTCATCTCAGATGTCCAAGTGAGAACCGCCCTAAACAAAGCAAAAACACAGCATCAATGGGACCTGGCGGTATCCCGGGTTGCGTGTTACGTGAACTCAAGAGGAGCTAAACCCACACATAAAATGCTATTTAACCTTAGCCTTACTTGGGATATGTACCTGAACACTGGCGTACAGCAACAGTGGTCCCACTCCACAAGGGGGGTGCCTCTACAGACCCTGGAAACTACCGCCCCATAAGCTTAACCAGCCTGGTCTGCAAAGCTATGGAAAGAATCATTATGGAACTCATAAACAGAGACATAGGGGACCTACAGACACTTGACCCCACCCAGTTCGGCTTTGTAAAGGGCAGATCCTGCCTTTTAAACCTGGTTGACTTTTTCGAAACAGTCACTACAGCCATTGATGAGGGCAAAGCAGTCCATACAGCATACCTGGACTTGGCTAAGGCCTTCGACACAATACCCCACTCATGCATCATAGATAAGCTCAACAGCTTAAAAGTAAACCCTTATGTCACTAGATGGGTTGCAAACTGGCTAAAGGACAGAACCCATAACGTTAAAATCGTTGGAGCAATGTCAGACTCAAAGCCAGTCACAAGTGGTGTCCCACAGGGATCTGTCCTGGGACCCCTCTTGTTCGGCATTTATTTCTCAGATGTTAAAGCAAACATGGGAGGGCTGTGGCTGACAAAGTTCGCAGATGACTGCAAACTAGGCGCCATAGTCAATACACCAGCAGACACACACATCCTACAAAAAGGCCTCACAGAAACAGACAACTGGTGCCGGAGTCACGGCCTTAAACTAAATGTCAAAAAATGTATAGTCATCCCCTTTGGGAAAAACAAAGTACCCACAAATTATCACATAGACAGCAACTCACCGAGTATGGAAAAAGTAATCAGAGACCTAGGGACCCAAGTCGACAGCGACCTCTCATTTGACACCCACGTTGCCAAAGTGGTTAGAAAAACATTCTACCTTGCACACCTCATCATGAAGGGATTCACATCCAGATCCAAGGATGTCATTGTACCCCTATATTCCTCCCTCATCAGACCCATGATTGAGTACAATGCCCCATTTGGTATGTACCTCACCCGGCATTTGCAACAGCTGGAGAGACCACAAAAGTACCTCACCAAGAGGATCAAGGGTCTCCAACATATGTCTTATTCTGCCAGACTAAAGAAACTTCAGCTCTATTCAGTAGCATACCGCCTGCTCAGAGGTGATCTCTGCCTGACGTACAAGGCCATGTCCAATCAGGATCTGATGGACATGCTCCACCTCAAAAAATCCAAATCCATCAGGACCACGAGAGCTAAAGACTTAAACCTCGGCACAAGTATGAATAGGACATGCTGGAGGGATAGATTCATAACCCAGAGGCTTCCCATGCTTTGGAACAAGATCCCAGTTCGTATTAGGCAGAGCTCCTCACTGACTCTTTTCAAGAGAAATCTTGATGAGTGGATGGGAGATCGTAAGTTTTCCCCAGGGGTCACATCTGTGTCACTGCTAGACAGGGGCACAGTAAACTAATTCTATTATATAAGGGGACCTTCATTGTGTCACTACTAGACAGAGGCACAGTATTCTAAATTTATTCTGTACATTTTTGTACCATTTCATGGGGTGGCAAAAGCCACATCACTATGGCTAGGCTTACAAATGCCCCAGGGCAGATAGCCTAGTACTATACTATGAAACTATGAAACTATGAAACATATTTAGTAAGAAATGCATTTTATATAAATTTTTAACAAAGGGGTAACATAATAAGATAATTGAATTTTAATTAATGGTGAAATTTTATTGGTGGACAAGGGTGTGTTTTGTAGTATAAATTAAAGGTTTTAGGATATGCTGGTCATCTGATGAAGTCATTTCAATGACGAAAACGCATGTGTATGTATAGCGAAGGCGTTTATGATAGAGGAACTACAAGTGTCTTTGTGTTTATGCAATAAAACTGCTTAATTTCGTGGCTTGGAGTCATCCCTCGTGAATACTGCTTGCTTGTTTGGTTATAGTTACTTTTTGGCAGTATTATCCACTTCTTTGTTATTTCTTGGTCTACGTTAGTGGTTCACGATGGATGGTTCCCCACCTCCTGATCCCAAGAGGCAGGACGAAGCAGGGCAAATGAGGAAATTCATTGGCCAATTAACAGCCTTAGTAGAACTTCTTACATCTATCAGCCAGTTGTTTTTAGAGACTAGCAGCGTCAATATCCAATCCCGCGTCCACAGAACCGAAGGGTTGAATGCTAGGAGCGGAAAGAATAATCGGAAGCAAGGGGAGCTTATTGGCGGAATATCTGAAGCCGGCGACCTTGGTGGATCTAATAATGGAATTATTGAAGGTACTTTTGACGCTGCTAATACCCCGACGATTTTTAAAAATCTGGAAACAAGAATTGGTTCTAATGGAAGTAATAACGCTATTCGCGAAGAGCGTGGCTTGAATTCAGGTACTGTGTCAACTAATATACATAAAGAGACTTCCGACTGGCTAAAAGGCAAATATGTTTTTAAACGGGACTATAATAACCAACGAGAGGGTCTGAATGACACTTATAAAAATAAAATTGATAAACTTTACAAATTGAAGCACAAATTTAAAACATTGGATATAGAGAATGAATATTTAAAAGAATGTATATCCAGAGACATTGTTCCTAAGGGACTACATGTTTTTAAATTCCCAAACAATGTTGTTATTGGCACTGATTTTCATAAGGAACAGAAGTGTTTAATAAATGTGGTATAGATGTATTGAAGTTAATTATTAAAGATAATATAAAAAGCCAAGAAGCTTTACAGAAAGATATTAATGAACTGGACCAGCATATTAAAGATGATTTAATTTTTTCAATAAGAGAAGAAAAGGAAAAATATTATAACATTAGGAAAGATATAGATGTAAAATGTGAAGATTTAGTGAGTAGAAAAATTAAAAAGCTTGAGAGAGACATTAATGAATATGAGAATCACACATGTTACCCTATACCTAATAAAAGATATATGAATCATGTTAATGGGTATAAATACAATGGTAGAGATAACAATTTTAATGCTAATGATGGTGGAACATGTTTTTTTGATGAGGATGGACAGGAATATGACACAGTATTCCCACCCTTAAGGAGGTCTGAGAGACTGAAAAGTAAACAGGGCCTTCAGCAGCAAAATTTTCCAGGGGGGGGGGGAAGGGGGAGGGGGAAATTTTATTAAGTCCCCACCCCACAATACACAGTCATAAAGAAATAGTAAAAGATAGGCATAAATATGTATATAATAATTTTACTATTTATAATTTTAGTGAATTAATTTTAGAAAAGGAACATTTTGATTTATTTTCCAGGGGCCTTAAATTCATACCAAACAGTAAAGGAGATTTAACAGGTAGTATATTGGATATAAAGAGCTTTTTAAGGAAGGTAAACTTAAGTATTATGTTTCCCAATAATAAAGCTCAATACAAGACGGAATTGAAACAAAAAAGTATATATAACCCCCGCTACATCCCCAATTAAAAATGTTGAGAGAATTATAGAATCGGAAGTGAGGAAACAAGCCAATAAAATATGGTATAAATCAAACTTAAGTAAGAAAGAAAGTGACTTGTTGTATGAGGTAAAAAATAATAACAAAATTAGAGTGATGAAACCTGATAAAGGGGGTGGGTTAGTCATTATGGATAGTATTCTATATGAAGGTAAAATGAATACTATCCTATGGAATGAAACTAGATACTCAATAGTATCTGTGAACGAAATGAATATAGCTTATAATAAAATAGATATTATTTTGCAGGATATGTTAAATGAAGAGATTATAGACTATAACACCTTTAAATATTTGAAAGTAGACAAACCCAGAACCCCTATGATATTTGGTATACCCAAAGTTCATAAAAATGAAGAGGACCCACCTTTTAGACCGATAGTCTCGGCAGAGGGGTCAAAAACATATCCTTTAGCCAAATTTGTAGATAAGAAATTAAAAAACGTATGGATGAAAAGGAAATGTATTTTAAAAGATTCTTGGGATTTATTGAAGGAATTACCTGATAGTTCTACCAATGAACAATTATTATTTATTACAATAGACATTATAGATTTATTTTCCAGCATCCCATATGAAGAAGGAACAAAAATGTTTGAAGAAATAGTGTATGGTGATGTAGTTTTAACACAAAATGACAAATTAATAAGTACTTGGCTAATGGAGTTGGTCTTAAAGAATAATTTTATTTATTTTAATGGGGAATTTTATCAACAAATACAGGGGGTAGCAATGGGTGCAGCGTGCGCCCCTACATATGCTAATTTAATACTTGCTTTTTGGGAAGAAAAATATATATTCAACTCTGAATTTAAGAACTGTTGGAAGATATATAGAAGGTTCCTGGATGATATATTAATTTTTTGGATAGCTGGAAGGGAAAAATTCACAGAATTTATGGAATATATAGGGAACACTACCAATTTCCTAAAATTCACGTATAATATCTCTGAACATAATGTGAAATATTTGGATTTAGAGGTTTATAAAGATGGACATGAATTAAGAACTAGAATATTTAGAAAGACTACTTTTTGCAATTCCTATTTACACTTTGAGAGTGCCCACCCCTTTCACTGCAAAAGAAACATAGTGAAGGGACAGTTTGTTCGAGGAAGTCGAATGACAAGTTCAGACGTAGATTTTAAAAAAGAGTGTGAATTTTTAGAAAAAATGTTTCTAGAGAGAAGTTATCCCTTAGCATTCATTTCACAAATAAGACAGGAAGTGGAAAAAGGGAGACAGGACAAATTTTGCCCCATATACAAAAAGAAAGACATCAATAATGAAACAGAGAATAATAAAAAATATGAAGGGGAAGAATTTCAACAAACCTTGGTGCTTGAATATAATGGGTTGAATAATGTAGTTAGAAATATATTTTTAAAAGAATGGGGAAAAATTGTAGCTTTAACTGATATAGAAAATCTAGCTAATATACCTCAGAAAGTAACCTTTAAGAACTCACAAAACATAATATAATAGAGAATAATAATAAAAATAAAAATAAGATAGATAAATGGAAAAACAAAATAGGTACATACAAATGTGGGCACTGTACCCAATGTATGTATATTATAAATACTGATAGAATATTTTTAGAAAGTAGAGGAAGATATGTAAATAGTGGAGAATACTATAATTGTGAATCTAAAGGCATAATATACCTAGCTATTTGTGAAAAATGTGGATCCTTCTACATAGGAAAGACTGAAAGGAAATTAAAAAGAAGGATTTATGAACATGTTTATGAAATTTCAGTAGGAAAAGAAAGTAATGCTTTATTCAAGCACACTAAAGTTTGTTCCAACTATAAATATAAATTCTTAGTTTTGGAACAGGTAAAATGTGATATTAGAGGGGGGTTATGGGAAGAAAAAATTGAATTTAGAGAACTTTGGTGGCAGATCACTTTAGAAGCTGACAAAGCCCCTGGTTTGAATGATTGTATTTCTATAGTACCTTTACTAAAATTGAGATCTGCAAAACTATGAATGTAATTATATGAGTGGCCATTAAATAGATGTGAATGAGATATATGTATTTATTTTTTCCTATGTATACATTTACTAAATAGAAGTCTTAAATTAATTAATTTTAATGGATTTT
Organism: Protopterus annectens; assembly: GCF_019279795.1. Lineage (NCBI taxonomy): Eukaryota > Metazoa > Chordata > Ceratodontiformes > Protopteridae > Protopterus > Protopterus annectens. The sequence continues at coordinate 1,143,717,499 of NC_056735.1, forward strand.
TTAACAAGTGGTTACTATATTTATTATATTTATATTTAATATATTTAACATATTTAGTAAGAAATGCATTTTATATAAATTTTTAACAAAGGGGTAACATAATAAGATAATTGAATTTTAATTAATGGTGAAATTTTATTGATGGACAAGGGTGTGTTTTGTAGTATAAATTAAAGGTTTTAGGATATGCTGGTCATCTGATGAAGTCATTTCAATGACGAAAACGCATGTGTATGTATAGCGAAGGTGTTTATGATAGAGGAACTACAAGTGTCTTTGTGTTTATGCAATAAAACTGCTTAATTTCGTGGCTTGGAGTCATCCCTTGTGAATACTGCTTGCTTGTTTGGTTATAGTTACTTTTTGGCAGTATTATCCACTTCTTTGTTATTTCTTGGACTGTATTGCATAGCCTGGATGTACTAATGCATGCGTCAGTTTTATTCTGCATTGTCTGCATCATGGCCCATAGTTGTGGATCAGACTCTGCCTCTTTGCTAGTGCTGCAGTGTATTGTAACTGTGTCTGTCTCACATGCAGTGCCACCGCTGTGTGTTCCTCTGATGGACCTGCACACAATTCCTCCTCCTCCTCCTCCTCCACTGTGACTGGTCTCTTTGGCAGTACTGCAGTATTCCCATATTGCATCTATTTGCATACTATCATACAATGCAATGTGGCTCACACCACAAAATATTTGGCTATGTTTCAGATGCATACTGTAGCTTGCCACCAGATATATCCGAGTAGTGAAACCATCCCTTTAGGAATTCAAACGTTTGGCATTGCTTTATGTATGAATGTACTTCTGAATGCCGAACTTCTTTACATCCCAAATCTGCAAGTTATGCATATTTTAGTTGTAGTGCTTGTAGAACTTAAACATGGAATCTGTTCTTTGGAGTCTTGCCAGATAAAGATAGAAGATAATGTTTTTAGGAAGAACAAGGAGGCTATATTTCAAAGATGTGTCTTAAATGGGTGAGAAGACAATGTTGTGGGACATAATGTAATCAATTGCAGTCTTTTGTGAACCCTGAATTATACTACTTTGACTCATCTCCCATCCCCCTTCACACCTAACTTCCCTAGCTGTCAAAGTGCTAAAGGTAATTTGAGATGTTACCTGCTGTGATTGACAGCTCACAGCAGGAGACTTGACTCATGTACTCTTTCCTTGTTTTAGCCTTTACTTTCTGTATGGGTAGGGAAAGGACCAGGTTGCTGTGACATCACAGCATGGGTGGGTTTCTAGGGCGGTCATGGTGATGTCAGTTTGGGGAGGGAATTGGCCAGAAAACTACTTGTATTCAGTGGCCTTGATGACATCAATGAATTGGAGACTGTAGCAAACGTTTCCAGGGTGGGATAAAAGTTTTTTGAAATTGAAAACACCATAGTACAGTAAGGTACTGTTCTAGTGGACAGAAACAGTCGATTTAAAATATTTTAAATGCTGTATTATTGTTTATTCAGGTCTATATTAGATCTTCAAATTCTTAGGTTGTCAAACGCAGAAACGTTGACACCTAAATGTTGAAATCTAATAAAAGTGACAGGCCAATTATGTGGATTTTTTCCCTGGGAAAAAATTTGCTTGGCCGTCATCAGGGATTTGCCCTTTTCTCCGATACAGAGTGATCTCAGAGTTGGTAGTTTGTGTCTCTCTGTACACAAGACACTGTAGTCACTGGGCGTGGCGATTTGAATGATCCCTGGGAAAAAATTTGCTTGGCCGTCATCAGGGATTTGCCCTTTTCTCCGATACAGAGTGATCTCAGAGTTGGTAGTTTGTGTCTCTCTGTACACAAGACACTGTAGTCACTGGGCGTGGCGATTTCAATGATCAGTGCTACTCGTCTTCTTTTCTTGAACCACTATATCTGGTTTTCTAGCATCTATCTTTTGAACTGTTGGTAATGGGTGGTCCCATGTGATATAAACTTCATAATTTTCTGATTCTTTGTGGCTCATGTAACAGTGATTGAACGGGCCCTTCTTGAAAAAGGTTTATTCTTAATTCCTGCCACGAAAGCAGAGGTAACAGACTATATAATTGACTTGAAATGTTTTATGAGATCTGTTATGTTAAAGCTCATTTATGGTGATACTGAAGATGATAATGAATTTAAATTATGTAAGACTAGCACTTTTATTCCGATTAATCATCAGGTTTTAGAGGTGTATAAAAAATTATGTACAGAAGAATTATATAAGAACTTCAATGTGAATGAAGATTTATATCAGACAGATAGAACATATAAAAATATGCCTAAGGGAGAATATATGGCATTGCAAAATTTGCAAAATGATGACACTATAATTATACGCCCCGCAGATAAAGGGGGCCCTATAGTAGTTATGGACCATATACACTATGTAACTACTATGAAGGAAATGTTGAAAGATGAAAAGGTTTACATTCAGTGGCGGATTTAGGCATGGGCGCAGGGGCGCGCGCCACCTCCTTTTCAAGTTTTCAAGTTACGTTTTTTTTTTTTTTTTTTTGAGATCATATAATGATAATAATATGGAGTCACTGAGTCTGAGTTAAATGGACAATTCTCTCCACGACAGTTGTTTGTTCAAAAAAAAAACGTACATTTTCTATTTTCAGTTCGGGTTCCTCAGGACCCGAACCAATCATCAATGCTGTGAAAATTCGCGCCTAACTCAAATACATTGGAGAAGCGATTGGAGGTTGCAGAGTCAGGTGATTTAATCTCCTCAATAATTGCTCCTCCAACTAATTCTCTGTTGTAGTTGAGTTAGGCGCGTTTTGGTAAACACTTCTTTTCAAAGTCTAGTTTGAAGCTCCAGCAAAGTTTGAAACTCCCTTCTGCGAGTCTCTCAGAGAGGTATATATTTTTTTTAATTTTTGTACCAAAGAGCCAGTTTAATATTAAAAAAAAGTTTTAAACGAGTTGTCAGGCAAAGTATTCTGGAAAATCTAATTTGTGATTAGCGCCTAAATTTAAAGTGGTGTTTTTTGTAATGTTTGTGTTTTGGTGTTTGGTTCAGCGCAGATATTATCTTTATCTATTTATCATAAAGTGTCTTGTGTGTTCGTTCCGGTAGAAAGCTTAATGCCGTGTAGCTGGTTTAACCGTTAGTAATAATAATTAAATTTATTAAATAATTGATTGCTTTTGCTTAACATGTAAACAGTTATTAAACATATATTCCAATTCCACAGTAGTCGCATGTTGCTTCAAGTTCTGACATCCATAAGTTAAACTTTTTTATTAATTTTTTTTTGTTTAATACTGTATTACAGATAGTAACTCAAAACTGTTTTGAGTTACTCTGTACAGTATTAAACAAAAAAATTTAATAAAAACTGTTTAACAAGAGCATGGGATGTTAGAACTCGAAGCAACTGGTGTTGAACATGCCGCGTGTATTGTGGAATTATTCGATAATATCGACATATAATGAATCCCTTTGCAAGTCACCCTGCGTGTCTCTCATTAGTAATTTACAGGGATCCAAAGTTCCCCTTTCCATTCTTTTAGACTGTTAGCTATTAATTTTGATGATATCATCACTTTAGCCTAGTGAAAGAGTCCCAGTCTTTCTCACTTAGCAGGAATAATTACTTGCCCCGAAATTATTTTAAGATCCCTTGGCAGATTCAATCTGTTAGGCATAACTTAATGAACTTATAAGGAATATAAAATCAATTCATTGCATCATGGCGCCATTGTAGACTGTAGACTACGTTAAAAATGGCGCCATGTTTTTATATGCTGGCCTGGCCTAAGAAAAATAGTTGTGTTTGAAAGTTAGATACGGAACTGAATGTACCTGGAGCAAGATAAAGTGGTTGTTGGACGTGCATTAAAAATCCTCAGAGAAAAATAAGGAAATTTAATAATATAGAAACGTTTAGAATTAGATGGCATTTTCTTCCGAGAATTGATCTTACTTTAGAAAATATAAGGAATCGATACAATGCAGTACCGAAGGAGCAATATTATATATTATATACTTACAATAACTGAAAAAAAAACAACTAGAGAAAACAACAGATCAAAAACATAACACCTTCTAATTTGTTTATCATATTCTACCAATACTTAACAAGCCTGTCATTTTAATACTATAATAATATATGCATTCTACTTTCACTACTCCAAAATAAACAGTTATAAATAACAATTGCAATAATAAAGTACTACTGTCGTATGGATTTTCTACAACTTTCCCAAACTTAGTACCAAAACGATGAAGCTGACGCCTCACTTAACCTTTGCTGTTCAATAGATTAATAACTTGGTGTGTACACAGGCAAAGAAATGATGAAACAGAACGGGGTACACAGTGTCCCTTCCAAAAGAGCGATGTTAAAAGAATTCCCTTGGGAGTACACCAGCGTAAACCATGTATACTGTGTCTCTTCCGTACATTCCGCTACCTCTGAAGTACTGTCTCCTACTGTCTCCTATAATATAACCAATGCAGAGAGACAAACGAGGCTGCGCTGGTTTACTTTTCCAAGAAACACCTACAACACAGAAAATAATTGTGTATTCACAATATACACGAAATTATTGAACAGTAACGCCCCTAAAATAAAACAAAAGTGTATATAGTTTGCAAAGAAACTATGGAATCTATTTTGGGTGTGATGCTGCAAACTTATAGTGTAACAAACTAGACATCTAATTTATTAGTTATCGTGTGCAGAAAAAAATCTGAATACTTGGAAGTTGCTACACATCCCAATTTAAACTCTCATCTTTAGCTCTGTACAGTTGCATCGCATTCATCAGCAAAGACCTGCCTATGAAATGCTCCTAACTACAGCGATTACGCCCAGTAGTAGCTATACACCAATCCATGCTCTCTGTTTTTACTTATTTTGTCGGAGATGTACGTAGATTGATATCATAGGCTTAAACAGATTAAAACTGAAATCACACCTGTAGTATTCAAATATATTTCCTATAGTTATGAATATATATTTATTGCAACTCTTTTAAGACTAAATAAACCGATCATTGTTTAAAAATATAAGCCTGGTGTTAAAAAAAATCAGTAGCTTCCCCTTATTTACAAAATAAATAAACATAATAAACATACATAGTATTAAGATAAACATAAGCTGCCTAAGAAAAGGCACTCGCAAACTAGATCGCATTGGAATAAGAGTGCAAGAGTCCGCTATAGGTAAAATAAAAAACACTGTTACGCAGTCTAAGTAAAAAAATAAAATCTAAAATTAAAAACATGACAAAGTGTGCCATCACCGTAAAAACCACGATAAACCAGTGTCCTGACAAAAGCAGAAATTATCTTTATAGCATAACATGGAAGACAAATTAGACCAGTTGTTTAATGGGGGCAGGCATTCACAAATTGTTAGTCTTACATCTCCGCTGTACCTCACCATTTTTCAGTTTTCTGTGTTCCACATTTTCTGGTTGAAATGGTCCGATACACATTCCTGCTATTTTTTTTTTATTTTTGTTACACATATGTCTAGGTCGAACAAAGCCAAACGAAGAGAGCAACAGGTGAGACCTGTACAGTCTACTTAAAGTAGACTGTAGAGGTCTCACGTGTTGCTCTCTTCGTTTGGCGTATTTGCTAAAGAGCCTGCAGCATGTCCGTAATCTTGTTCCTGGCTACCTATCTGAACGTCAGTGCCAGAACCCAAGAAAAGTCCGAGTCGGTTTGGTCCGAGTCGGTTTGCTGTAGTAGCTACCCAAATTCAATCAAATAAAAATGTTAATAGCAAGCATGACGCATTTTTGAGTGCAGGTGCCACTGTGCCACACCAGCATTGTATAATGCAAACGCTTTAGACAAATGAGTGTCCTGTTTTAGTACTCGCCAGGAGATGCTGCTGAAAAGCACTACTCCTCCAAACTTTCCTGTGGTGTTGTACTTTTTTGCAACAGAGTTGTTGGCTAACATTTAAAATCGGGATATAAACCATGCTTACCTAAAACTAAACTAGCTGCCTTATCTGGCAGGACATGTTTTGCTCTGGCTTAAGACACAAGAGCTGCCACTGTTTTTGTAGTTTATTCTATTTTTATCTTTCTGCTTCATGTCAAGCCAAGTTTAATAGCACCTAGGTGATTTGCGCGTTTACGTATAATACGAACTATGCTAACATTTTCATCACGTGGAAACTGTTTCTTCTTTTCTGATAAACATTATCTGAGCTATTTTCACAAGCATAAAAGAATAACTTTCTAAGTGTCCAACTGGTTCTTCTGACATCCATTTTTACCAACATTTTCTGTTTTAGCAATCTGAAGGCAAGAACTTGACATTATTTAGGTACTTCAGGCAATATTGTAGGAAACACACACACATACACCCATATATACACATGCACACACTCTCACAAACACTCACTTCATATTTCATTGAATTATTGAAGCTACTTTACATGATATGGAAGACATATGATGCTTGGTGCAAGTTTGTATGCCTTAAACGATGTTGTGAAAAGGAAGACATGAGTGTTATGAAATTATTAATTTTAGGTACGGTTGTCTATTTAAAATGGTGTTATTGGCTCTTGTTTCAGGAAATATTAACAGGTATGTCCATGTACAAAAGCAGGGCTGGTCTTAGGTTCATAGGTTCATACTAGGCTATCTGCCCTAGGTCATTTATAAGCCTAGCCAGAGTGTGTGTGGCTTTCGCCACCCCTTGGGATGAGAATACTATGCCCATTTAGGGTTTAGTTTACTGTGCCTCTGTCTAGTAGTGACACAGAGATGACCCCTGTGGTAAACCTATGATCTCCCATCCACTCGTCAAGATTTCTCTTGAAGAGAGTTAGTGAGGGGCTCTGCCTAACATGGACTGGGATTCTGTTCCAGAGTGTAGGGAGCCTCTGGGTTATGAATCTGTCCCTCCAGCATGTCCTATTTATTTCTGTGTTGAGGTTCAAATCTCTTGCTCTCATGGCTCTGATGGATTTGGATTTTCTGAGGTGAAACATGTCCATTAATTCTGGATTGGACATGGCCTTCTACGTCAGGCATAGATCACCTCTGAGTAGGCGGTATGCAACTGAATAGAGCTGGAGTTTCTTCAGCCGGGCAGCATATGACATATGTTTGAGACCTTTTATCCTCTTGGTGAGGAATGTTTGGGGTCTTTCTAACTGCTGCAGGTGTCGGGTAAGATACATCCCAAATGGGGCATTGTACTCAATCATGGGCCTGGAGTTCATGTAGCATGCAGCCCGGGACACCGTCCGGTCCCATTGATGCTGTGTTTTTAGCTTTGGAGAGGGCGGCTCTCACCTGGGCATCTGAGATGTTAGGGAGGCTACACTCTGCTGGGATAGATATTTCTCCTTTGGGGGGGAGGGGGCGGAGAAATTTGCACTGAACCTGTCTGCCAGAATGTTGGCAATATCTGTGGGTTCAGTGTATTTTGTGTCATTTTGGACTAACTCTGAGCATATCTGGGAGTTTCCACCCAGGTTTCTTACATAGCTAAAAAAGGCCTTGTGATTGTCTTTTGTGTCTTTTGCGATTTTTCTCTCAAAGTTGGCCTTGGATGATTTTATGAGTGATCGAAGTTTTTTGCTAGTACTGATCAGAGATGCCTTCCCTTTTGGGGATTTTGCTCTGTCATGTAGTAGCTTCCTCCTCCTGTTGTAAAGTTTGTTAATGGCTGGGGTTCACCAGACAGGATGCCTGCCTTTGTGGGAATGGGTCTTGGTTTTATTAGGGATTCCATGATCCATGCATTCTTGAAGGTGTCCATAGAAGGCATTTATAAAGGATTCAGCGGTGTAGGTTGTGGTTTCCACTGGCCCAGGGACCTTGAAAGATACCACTTCAGTCTTAAGAAGTGTGAAGTCGGCTTTTGAGAAATTCTTCACTGTGGTCTTCTGTGCAAGGGGTTGGGGTGGGATATAGATTTCCAGTGAGATTAATTTATGGTCTGATTTCACCAATGAGGGGTATACTTCCGGTGTGGAGCATTTTGTCCCCATGTTTGTGATGATCAGGTCTAGTATATTATCTCCTCTTGTGGGAGTGGTGACTAGTTGTTCCATCGCATTTGAGTTTATGAATTCTAGGAACCTTTGGCTAGGGTGTTGGGGCTTGAGTAATGTTCCCAGTCTATGTTTGGGTAGTTGAAGTCTCCTAATGATGGTATTTGGAGAGACATTCATACTCTCCAGTGTCTTCAGGAAGGCTGAGTGGGGTTCCTGAGTTTGAGAGGTTGGTCTGTAGCATAGCATAGGTAAAAGAAGCCCTTGGCAAAGGTCTTCATGGGTCCTTCCACGTCCTAGTGGTTCCCCACTGATATATGCCCAGTGTCCCCTTGGTTTTCCATCTGTCCTTGCCTCCCCACACTATTAAGACAGATTATGTATTTCTTGTTTTTTCATGCTTTGTCTTACTTTTTAACATTTTCCTCTGCTTTTTCAATAGACTCCGACTAAGAATGCAGTGTAATGATTTTTGAGCAAATAATTGAAATCAGTGGAATCTCTGGGCACTGCTAGAACAACCCCCAACAACCATGGGGTTCTAGATGGGATGAAACAGAAAGCCCAAAAATTGAGTGATCAGGTGTGCAGCACCTCTCTAATGGGATGCCATAGCTGTGGCTGTTTAGAGCAGGGGTGCTATATCAGCAATAATCCTTTATGTAATAAATAAATAAATACAATACAATACAGTGCAAGTATCCCTAGATGACTGGCACCTTAGGAAGCTATCTAGTTCATCTATGGCTAAGGCTGGTCATACACAAAAAATGTCCTGAGTGAACCCAACACATAGACTTCACAGGTGAGGCTCCTAACTGAAATAGGTATTTAAAAATGAAAACAATGAAATAGATAATTATTCCGTTTTGCTTTTGGTGTTTGGTCCATTGGTCACCTAGGAACGAGCTCTCAGTATTCAATTACTGTTTACAGGCGGAGCTATGGTAACACCAGCCACAGGTTAAAAGCACGAGCTAACAAAGTTAACTTAGACGGCGTGATGTAACATTTTCCTGTTGATCATCACAATCAACTGAAGAGCGACGCTTTATAGCATAATAACTAGAATACCCCTCAGGTATGTACATAACATAGAGGAGAGTGCCTTGATTGAACAGAAATGTCCCTGCTGATTATCAACTTTTTGTGTGGATTAACGGTGCCTGTCATGGAGTAAAGCTACGTTTGTTAGCACCATAACAATCATTGTGACATTATCATAAGAATAAATGCCTCTGGAAGTTTATTTATTTTTTAATTTTGCTACTTTTGGCCATCAGTAAAAACAGCTTTAATTTTAATTCCAGAAGAATGGAAATGAATGGCTGGATGATTGGGAAACACGAGAGCTATGACAGTCATTAATGGCGTCGTGTAGGTTTGGTGTGCACTGAAACGCGTGTGCTGTGCTGTTGCACTACAAGCATGGAATTCTGTTACTTTGCAGGCATCCAACAGAGATACTGCGATGCACAACGATATGAAAAGTCTTCAGGGGCATTTTTTATGACCATGATCGCCTGCTAAAGTTCTTCTCTAGTTGCGCAGTGTTAATGCCCAAATAAAATACAAGCAGCCATCACCTTCTTTTTTAGTGCAGAACACCATCCTTTATTTTGCTGAATTCAGATGCCAGTTTTCAGTTAGGTAGATGCTGCCATACCTCTCAAGAGTACCTCATTTCGAGGAAAAAACATCCTCATTTGGGGTATTAAAAAGTTCATGTTCCTCGGAAGTTCCGCATTGAAAGAGCCTGTCACACATTTAGTGTTAGTGTTCTTTTAACCTGTAACAATGCTAAATCATTAAACTATTTTATAAGTAAAAATACAACATTTTAACCATTCTATGAGCTTCCTAGTTTAAGTGGTTAGTAAGCCATTAGTAAGTGTTCCACATTTTGCCTGTTTGTTCCATATTACCTTCCCATGAAGTTGCCAGATGTGAATGGATGAATGAATGAAACAGAGCATGCACGTGGCGTTTCACGCTCTCCCTCACTATTCCATAAAGACCATAAACACAACTCACGTGCACTTCTGGATCTTGCTACATGTGTTGCCCCATAATACAGAGTCTGAGACTCCCTGATTTTTCTGAAAGCCATTATAATTAGAACTAGACCTGGGAAGGGCATCATTATGGTTATTGGTTTGAGTTCAATTGTGTAGTTGGAGTGACGAAAAAATAAAAAAATATTTAAAAAAAATAAGAAGCCATCTTTATACCACTGTTTCCCATGAAATTGCACTGTTGCCCCACTCTGAATTCACCAGAACAGTCAATGTTTATATCTAGTAGCACAAGTTACTGCGCCTGAAAGAAACAGGACTACAGCCTTTCTCAACGCCCAAAGCTGAATGTTTACTGAAACATGACAGTTTGCAGGACAGCCCGTACGTTCATTGCGTGCAGAGTTGTATCATGTTGTAGGGAAGCAAGATGTCCAGGAGGTGAAAGCTGTTGGCAGTAATCCTGTAGGTAGAGGAAACCATGCATTACTAACAAGCAGAAAAATGACATCTTTATATTTTCTGTAGTTAGTCTGTCTTATCCCCTATAGCCTCAAACTATTTGTAAATTCATAAGAGAATTTTGCTTCTGTCATCCCTTTCTGAATCTATTTATGTACTATATATAATTAGACATCATTGTGAGCCCTACTGAGGGATCTTTTTATCTGATTTTAAGGGTTAATACATGGTATAATTTCCTGGTAGCTTTACAGAGACAAATGTTAAATGCTGTGTCCTAAAGTTACAGAACATGTCAAATAAGTGCCTAGTCAAGTACATGTGAAATGGTGCATTGTACTGAATTATTGGTCTAATCAGGCTGAATACAGTGGGGTTATAATTTCCTTGGATCTGGATGCCGTACATTTACTTATAAGTTGTTCCTCACCACTGTGGACACGTGGCAGTCAAAGTTCAGGCTATTTGTACATTCTAATATCTTTCATTGCTCACAAAATGCTTACAGTTTTGACCTACGCCCTTTATTTGTCCAGAAAATGCTGTGTAATGCCAGAATGTGAAGGCTGATAGAAGTATAGCACCCATAGACAGTTTTGTAAAGCAACTGCAACATGCCAAAGCAAAGAACAGATTTGTGCATTCATTTGTGAAGTGTTTTATATGCGTTCTTTCTTCAGCATAATGAAGACGTTGTTGTGGCCATTAGCCAAGTCATTAGTACTTGACACTGTTTTATTTTGTACATTAGATAACAGACGGCTTCAAGCAGTTATTTGTGTATTGAAATGAGCTGCAGTATGTCAGCAGAAAGTGCTGCTATGTCTTCAGGAGGAAAGCGAGAACTACATCAACAGTCTCTTCAAATTTTTCAGAAAGGTCATAAAACACGGAGAAGGTTCAGTCTCTGAGGGTAAGTCATTTGTGAGTGAGTAGTGGTAAAGTACAGAATTATGTCCTATTATCAGGATGACTGTTAGATAGTTCAGATGTGTGTGACACTATTTCCTGTGCTAAAGTATTTGTCTAGGATTTTATGAATGAGGGTATTCATAAGTTTTACTGATTTTAGTCTTGAAAGGAAAGTCAGATATGTAATGGAAAATGAACTGAAAGGTACTGTACTCTAAAAGTCTTATATGAAGGCAGGAGCTCATCGGTGAGGTACAACATCTTAATAATCCATGTTGTATACTTTGCATTTCTTTTGTGGGTTTGCAGGCGTCTAGTGTATAGATTCTTTCCCTATTTTTTTTACTTAGTGAAACTTTTTTTGTGTAACAGTACGCTATTCAACAGAGGCAAATGTAGTTGTATTTGTTGTACTGTTAAAGAAGTTATCTTCCTCTTGATATTTGTTTTTGTTTTTTTAACCAGCAGTCAGAGAGTCATGTCTGTTTGACACAGAAGACATGGTAAATGTATGTAGTGCCATCAGAGAAGTCAGTGAAAGTAGTACTGTCACAGAAGTTAGCAGCTTAACAGATGGCATAGAAAGTGAGAGTACTGTTAGTGAAGTCAGTAAGAAGCATTCAGATGAAGTAACTGCCACAAAGTGTTCACTGACAGATATTAGTGAGTACATCACATGTACTAATGCTGCAGATAAGGAGAAAGTCATTGTCATAAATCATCGCAAACCACATGACGGTTTTCGTTTCCCACTCAAAGCCTTCACAGACAAAAGAAGAAAATCAGGAAGTTCCCTTCGCCAATGTCAGCTGTCATGGCTAGACCAGTTTCATTTTCTGGCATATTCAGTGAAACAAGATGGGCTGTATTGTTTAGCTTGTGTGTTATTTCCAACACCAGCACAGACGGAACGTGCAAAGTTATTCATTGAGCAGCCATATTGTAATTGGAAGCATGCCAAAGCTGATATTCAGAGACATTCAGAATTAGATTACCACAAGAAATCTGAGGCAAAATTACATGCTTTCCGAGTCACAAGTGACAATCCAAGTCAAAGAGTGGACTTTGCAATTTCAAATGCGTCACAGCTGCAGGTAGCCAAGAACAGAGCTCTACTAACCTCTATTATAAAGTGTCTGGAGTACTGTGGAAGGCAAGGGATAGCACTCCGTGGACATAGAGATGACTGCACATCTGACTGTACAACCAACAAAGGAAATTTCAGATCTCTAGTTGATTTCCGAATTGATGCTGGTGACAGAGAGTTAGAAGCCCACTTGCAGACATGCCAAAAGAATGCAACGTATATTTCAAAAACAGTACAGAATGAATTGCTAGACTGTATTAAAGAATACATTCAACAGCAGATAATAAAGGATATTAAACAACAGCCTCTTGGACCCTTTTATTCCATCCAAGCAGATGAAATTGCAGATATAAGCAACTGGGAACAACTTGGAGTAGTACTACGATATGTGAAGAATAGCCATCCTGTGGAGAGATTTATAGAGTTTATTGCCTGTGAATCTGTGACTGGAGAGGAGATATGCAATAAGTTGGTCACATGCCTAACAAAGCTAACGTTGAATCTTGAGCACTGCAAAGCTCAAGGGTATGATGGTGCTGGAAACATGGCTGGAGCACAGAAAGGCTGTGCAGCTTTGTTTCAAGAAAAAGTACCACATGCTATTTTTTTCCACTGTGCTAGCCACCAGTTGAACCTCGTACTTTCAAAGGCTTGCCAAGTTCCAGAAGTACGAATAATGTTAAATATAGTGAAGGAAGTTGGTTTGTTTTTCAAATACTCCCCAAAAAGGCAAAGATGTCTAGAGGAATCAGTGCAGTACATAAACTTACAGCAAAAGGCAAGTGGCAAAAAACCTATAGAAAAACAAAAGCTTAAGTTGCTGTGTGAGACCAGATGGGTGGGGACACATACAGCCTTTGATGACTTCTATCATATGTATGAAGCACTCATTCATTGTTTAGACAATATTATGAATAACAGAGGGCCACACTGGGATGGAAAAACTTTGACAGATGCCAGTGGACTTTACAGTTCAATTACTAAGTCTTGCTTTATTGTTTCCTTCCAGTCAGCAAGGTTCTTGTTTGGCTTTACTAAGCCCCTAAGCAAACTTCTGCAAGGATCGTCACAAGACATACTGTATGCATATGAGCAAGTCAGCTGTGCGCTTAATGAGCTGCAGGCTATTCATGTAAACATTGAGAATGAGTTTAGGAATATTTTCAGAGATATGTCAGAAATGGGGAGCTTCTGCAATAATACTGAATTACCCCTTCCACGTGTCTGTAGCAAACAGACTATGAGGAACAATGTGACTGGAGAGACTTCAGAAGAATACTGGCGAAGAGCAATTTTTATTCCCTTTCTGGATCACTTCATTCATGAACTGTCCAGACGATTCACTACAATGGCATCAACAGCTATTCAAGGACTCTCACTAATTCCATCAAACTTGAACAGCTTAACATTAGATAGAGAGAGTTCACTTAAAAATTTTTTTGGCTTGCCTTCACCAACAACATTCCACCAAGAGCTCAGACTGTGGAAAAGGACATGGGAGGTTATATCGCACAATTCTGCACTGCCAAATGATTTGAAGCAGACCTATTCGCAAACAAATGTCAAAATGTTCCCAAACATTTCCTTTGTATTAAATACACTCTTGCTCACTCCAGTCACAACTGCTGGAGTAGAGAGGGCTAATTCAGCCTTAAAACTGATAAAGTCTGAACTCCGCAGTACCATGGGACAAGAGCGCCTTAACAGTTTAGTGTTGCTGTTCATGCATAGGGACATCCCGATAGACTACTCCTCGGTAATCAATTTATTTGCAGAAAGACATCCGAGAAGAATGCTACTTATTAATCCGCTTAATTAAGAATCTAACAGTAGTATGACTAAGCTTGTGACATATATTACAGTATGGTATGAGAACATAGAGGCCATCATGAAATGCTTAGTGTTATACTAACAAAAAATTTGTTAGACTTTCTCTCCTGCCGTGTATAGTTTTTATACATATCTTTAGATGGTATAACATATTGACAAAGTCTGACTACTAAATAAGTCAGAGTGTTAACATCAGAGAAGTCATGTACTCCGCAGGCGGCAAGTAAGATAAATACCAGTAATCTTCACAGACAACATAGTCAATCAGAGCTCTACCATCATAAGTCACCCACTCCACAGGCAACATAGAAATCTATAGAAGTGCCATCAGAGAAGTCAGTACTACCATCATAGAAGTCATCTACTCCCCAGGAACATAGAAAGTAAGTAGTACCAGGAGTCAGTCAGAGTTCTACCTTCATAGAAGTCCTCCACTCCACAGGCAACATAGAAAGTAAGAAGTACCAGTAGTCAGAGTACTACCATCACAGAAGTCCTCTACTCCACAGGCAGCACAGAAAATTAGAGAAGTACCAGTAGTCAGTCAGAGCTCTATCATCATAGAAGTCATCCACTCCACAGGCAACATAGAAATTCATATAAATGCCATCAGAGAAGTCAGTACTACCTTCATAGAAGTCATCCACTCCACAGGCAACATAGAAAGTAAGAAGTACCAGTAGTCAAAGCACTACCATCACAGAAGTCCTCTACTCCACAGGCAGCACAGAAAGTAAGAGAAGTACCAGTAGTCATTCAGAGCTCTACCGTCATAGAAGTCATCCACTCAACAGGCAACAGAGAAATTCATAGAAGTGCCATCAGAGAAGTCAGTGAAAATAGTACTGTCACAGAAGTCAGCAGCTTAACAGATAACATAGAAAGTGAGAGAAGTACTGTTAGTGAAGTCATTAAGAAGCATTCGGATGAAGTCACTGATGGTGCTGGAAACATGGCTGGAGTACAGAAAGGCTGTACAGCTTTGTTTCAAGAAAAAGTACCACATGCTATTTTTTTCCACTGTGCTAGCCACCAGTTGTACCTGGTACTTTCAAAGGCTTGCCAAGTTCCAGAAGTACGAATAATGTTAAATATAGTGAAGGAAGTTGGTTTGTTTTTCAAATACTCCCCAAAAAGGCAAAGATGTCTAGAGGAATCAGTGCAGTACATAAACTTACAGCAAAAGGCAAGTGGCAAAAAACCTATAGAAAAATAAAACCTTAAGTTGCTGTGTGAGACCAGATGGGTGGAGAGACATACAGCCTTTGATGACTTCTATCATATGTATGAAGCACTCATTCATTGTTTAGACAATATTATGAATAACAGAGGGCCACACTGGGATGGAAAAACTTTGACAGATGCCAGTGGACTTTACAGTTCAATTACTAAGTCTTGCTTTATTGTTTCCTTTCAGTCAGCAAGGTTCTTGTTTGGCTTTACTAAGCCCCTTAGCAAACCTCTACAAGGATCGTCACAAGACATACTGTATGCATATGAGCATGTCAGCTGTGTGCTTAATGAGCTGCAGGCTGTTCGTGCAAACATTGAGAATGAGTTTAGGAATATCTTCAGAGATATGTCAGAAATGGGGAGCTTCTGCAATAATACTGAATTACCCCTTCCACGTGTCTGTGGCAAACAGACTATGAAGAACAATGTGGCTGGAGATACTTCAGAAGAGTACTGGCGAAGAGCAATTTTTATTCCCTTTCTGGATCACTTCATTCATAAACTGTCCAGACGATTCACTACAATGGCATCAACAGCTATTCAAGGACTCTCACTAATTCCATCAAACTTGAACAGCTTAACATTAGATAGAGTTCACTTAAAAATTTTTTGACTTTCCTTCAACAACATTCAACCAAGAGCTCAGACTGTGGAAAAGGACATGGGAGACTATATCACACAATTCTGCACTGCTAAATGATTTGAAGCAGACCTATTCACAAACCAATGTCAAAATGTTCACAAACATTTTGTTTGTATTAAATACACTCTTGCTCACTCCAATCACAACTGCTGGAATAGAGAGGGCTAATTCAGCCTTAAAACTGAAAGTCTGAACTACGGAGTACTATGGGACAAGAGCGCCTTAACAGTTTAGTGTTGCTGTTCATGCATAGAGACATCCCGATAGACTACTCTTCTGTAATCCATATTTGCAGAAAGACATCCGAGAATGTTTTTATACATATGTTTAGATGGTATAACATATTGACAAAGTCTGACTACTAATTAAGTTGGAGTGTTACCATCAGAGAAGTCATCTACTCTGCAGGCAACATAAGAATTCATAGAAGTACAATCAGAGAAGTCAGTACTACCATCATAGAAGTCATCTACTCCCAGGCAACATAGAAAGTAAAAATTACCAGTAGTCAGAGCACTACCATCACAGAAGTCCTCTACTCCACAGGCAGCATAGAAAGTAAAGGTACCAGTAGTCAGAGCACTACCATCACAGAAGTCCTGTACTCCACAGGCAGCATAGAAAGTAAAAGAAGTACCAGTAGTCAGAGGACTACCATCACAGAAGTCCTCTACTCCACAGGCAGCATAGAAAGTAAAAGTACCAGTAGTCAGAGCACTACCATCACAGAAGTCCTGTACTCCACAGGCAGTATAGAAAGTAAAAGAAGTACCAGTAGTCAGAGCTCTACCATCAGAAGTCCTCCACTCCACAGGCAACATAGAAATTCCACAGAAGTCCTCTACTCCGCAGGCAGCATAGAAAGTGAGAAGTACCAGTAGTCAGAGCACTACCATCACAGAAGTCCTCTACTCCACAGGGAGCATAGAAAGTAAAAGAAGTACCAGTAGTCAGAGCTCTACCATCAGAAGTCCTCCACTCCACAGGCAACATAGAAATTCCACAGAAGTCCTCTACTCCGCAGTGCCATCAGAGAAGTCAGTACTACCATCATAGAAGTCATCTACTCCCAGGCAACATAGAAAGTAAGAAGTACCAGTAGTCAGAGCACTACCATCACAGAAGTCCTCTACTCCACAGGCAGCATAGAAAGTAAAAGTACCAGTAGCCAGAGCACTACCATCACAGAAGTCCTCTACTCCACAGGCAGCAGAGAAAGTAAAAGTACCAGTAGTCAGAGCTCTACCATCAGAAGTCCTCCACTCCACAGGCAACATAGAAATTCCACAGAAGTCCTCTACTCCACAGGCAGCATAGAAAGTAAGAAGTACCAGTAGCCAGAGCACTACCATCACAGAAGTCCTCTACTCCACAGGCAGCATAGAAAGTAAAAGTACCAGTAGCCAGAGCACTACCATCACAGAAGTCCTGTACTCCACAGGCAGCACAGAAAGTAAAAGAAGTACCAGTAGTCAGAGCTCTACCATCAGAAGTCCTCCACTCCACAGGCAACATAGAAATTCCACAGAAGTCCTCTACTCCACAGGCAGCATAGAAAGTAAAAGTACCAGTAATCAGAGCACTACCATCACAGAAGTCCTCTACTCCACAGGAAGCACAGAAAGTGAGAAGTACCAGTAGTCAGTCAGAGCTCTACCATCATAGAAATCATCCACTCCACAGGCAACATAGAAATTCATACAAGTGCCATCAGAGAAGTCAGTACTACCATCATAGAAGTCATCTACTCCCAGGCAACATAGAAAGTAAAAATTACCAGTAGTCAGAGCACTACCATCACAGAAGTCCTCTACTCCACAGGCAGCATAGAAAGTAAAAGTACCAGTAGCCAGAGCACTACCATCACAGAAGTCCTGTACTCCACAGGCAGCATAGAAAGTAAAAGAAGTACCAGTAGTCAGAGCTCTACCATCAGAAGTCCTCCACTCCACATGCAACATAGAAATTCCACAGAAGTCCTCTACTCCACAGGCAGCATAGAATGTAAAAGTACCAGTAGTCAGAGCACTACCATCACAGAAGTCCTCTACTCCACAGGAAGCATAGAAAGTGAGAAGTACCAGTAGTCAGTCAGAGCTCTACCATCATAGAAATCATCCACTCCACAGGCAACATAGCAATTCATACAAGTGCCATCAGAGAAGTCAGTACTACCATCATAGAAGTCATCTACTCCCAGGCAACATAGAAAGTAAAAATTACCAGTAGTCAGAGCACTACCATCACAGAAGTCATCTACTCCACAGGGAGCATAGAAAGTAAAAGAAGTACCAGTAGTCAGAGCTCTACCATCAGAAGTCCTCCACTCCACAGGCAACATAGAAATTCCACAGAAGTCCTCTACTCCACAGGCAGCATAGAAAGTGAGAAGTACCAGTAGTCAAGAGCACTACCATCACAGAAGTCCTGTACTCCACAGGCAGCATAGAAAGTAAAAGAAGTACCAGTAGTCAGAGCACTACCATCACAAAAGTCCTCTACTCCACAGGCAGCATAGAAAGTAAAAGTACCAGTAGCCAGAGCACTACCATCACAGAAGTCCTCTACTCCACAGGCAGCATAGAAAGTAAAAGTACCAGTAGTCAGAGCTCTACCATCAGAAGTCCTCCACTCCAAAGGCAACATAGAAATTCCACAGAAGTCCTCTACTCCACAGGCAGCATAGAAAGTAAAAGTACCAGTAGCCAGAGCACTACCATCACAGAAGTCCTCTACTCCACAGGGAGCATAGAAAGTAAAAGAAGTACCAGTAGTCAGAGCTCTACCATCAGAAGTCCTCCACTCCACAGGCAACATAGAAATTCCACAGAAGTCCTCTACTCCACAGGCAGCATAGAAAGTAAAAGTACCAGTAGTCAGAGCACTACCATCACAGAAGTCCTCTACTCCACAGGAAGCATAGAAAGTGAGAAGTACCAGTAGTCAGTCAGAGCTCTACCATCATAGAAATCATCCACTCCACAGGCAACATAGCAATTCATACAAGTGCCATCAGAGAAGTCAGTACTACCATCATAGAAGTCATCTACTCCCAGGCAACATAGAAAGTAAAAATTACCAGTAGTCAGAGCACTACCATCACAGAAGTCCTGTACTCCACAGGCAGCATAGAAAGTAAAAGAAGTACCAGTAGTCAGAGCACTACCATCACAAAAGTCCTCTACTCCACAGGCAGCATAGAAAGTAAAAGTACCAGTAGCCAGAGCACTACCATCACAGAAGTCCTCTACTCCACAGGCAGCATAGAAAGTAAAAGTACCAGTAGTCAGAGCTCTACCATCAGAAGTCCTCCACTCCAAAGGCAACATAGAAATTCCACAGAAGTCCTCTACTCCACAGGCAGCATAGAAAGTAAAAGTACCAGTAGCCAGAGCACTACCATCACAGAAGTCCTCTACTCCACAGGCAGCATAGAAAGTAAAAGTACCAGTAGTCAGAGCTCTACCATCAGAAGTCCTCCACTCCACAGGCAACATAGAAATTCCACAGAAGTCCTCTACTCCACAGGCAGCATAGAAAGTAAAAGTACCAGTAGTCAGAGCACTACCATCACAGAAGTCCTCTACTCCACAGGAAGCATAGAAAGTGAGAAGTACCAGTAGTCAGTCAGAGCTCTACCATCATAGAAATCATCCACTCCACAGGCAACATAGCAATTCATACAAGTGCCATCAGAGAAGTCAGTACTACCATCATAGAAGTCATCTACTCCCAGGCAACATAGAAAGTAAAAATTACCAGTAGTCAGAGCACTACCATCACAGAAGTCCTCTACTCCACAGGGAGCATAGAAAGTAAAAGAAGTACCAGTAGTCAGAGCTCTACCATCAGAAGTCCTCCACTCCACAGGCAACATAGAAATTCCACAGAAGTCCTCTACTCCACAGGCAGCATAGAAAGTGAGAAGTACCAGTAGTCAAGAGCACTACCATCACAGAAGTCCTGTACTCCACAGGCAGCATAGAAAGTAAAAGAAGTACCAGTAGTCAGAGCACTACCATCACAAAAGTCCTCTACTCCACAGGCAGCATAGAAAGTAAAAGTACCAGTAGCCAGAGCACTACCATCACAGAAGTCCTCAACTCCACAGGCAGCATAGAAAGTAAAAGTACCACTAGTCAGAGCTCTACCATCAGAAGTCCTCCACTCCAAAGGCAACATAGAAATTCCACAGAAGTCCTCTACTCCACAGGCAGCATAGAAAGTAAAAGTACCAGTAGCCAGAGCACTACCATCACAGAAGTCCTCTACTCCACAGGGAGCATAGAAAGTAAAAGAAGTACCAGTAGTCAGAGCTCTACCATCAGAAGTCCTCCACTCCACAGGCAACATAGAAATTCCACAGAAGTCCTCTACTCCACAGGCAGCATAGAAAGTAAAAGTACCAGTAGTCAGAGCACTACCATCACAGAAGTCCTCTACTCCACAGGAAGCATAGAAAGTGAGAAGTACCAGTAGTCAGTCAGAGCTCTACCATCATAGAAATCATCCACTCCACAGGCAACATAGAAATTCATACAAGTGCCATCAGAGAAGTCAGTACTACCATCATAGAAATCATCTACTCCCAGGCAACATAGAAAGTAAAAATTACCAGTAGTCAGAGCACTACCATCACAGAAGTCCTCTACTCCACAGGGAGCATAGAAAGTAAAAGAAGTACCAGTAGTCAGAGCTCTACCATCAGAAGTCCTCCACTCCACAGGCAACATAGTACCAGTAGTCAGTCAGAGCTCTATCATCATAGAAATCATCCACTCCACAGGCAACATAGAAATTCATATAAGTGCCATCAGAGAAGTCAGTACTACCATCATAGAAGTCATATACTCCCAGGCAACATAGAAAGTAAAAGTACCAGTAGCCAGAGCACTACCATCACAGAAGTCCTCTACTCCACAGGGAGCATAGAAAGTAAAAGAAGTACCAGTAGTCAGAGCTCTACCATCAGAAGTCATCCACTCCACAGGCAACATAGAAATTCCACAGAAGTCCTCTACTCCACAGGCAGCATAGAAAGTAAAAGTACCAGTAGTCAGAGCACTACAATCACAGAAGTCCTGTACTCCACAGGAAGCATACAAAGTAAGAGAAGTATCAGTAGTCAGGGATTAGGCATGCTGGACAGAGTACATGAACTATGGACAGAAGTTGGAAATATTACCCAGGAAGTTGCAAAATATTAATTCTAAATAGAAAGAAGATTAAGATGGCTAAATGACTGTCTGTGAAGGCTTTAGAAGTGGCTGAGGAAAGAAGACTCTCTAAAGATAATGAGAGCAGGGTACATTATGTAAAACTTTAATGCAGAGTTTGATACATGATAGCAAGAGAAGTTCAGGAGGGATGTATACATGAACAATGAAAAGAAATGGAAGACAACAAAAGGTGAGCAGATGTTCAGGAACATGAGCTGTATTAAGGAAAAGTTGCAGATAGAAATGGACATGACTAAAGAAAAAATGGAGAAAACCTGACAAACAGAAGAGAAATGATCACAGAATTCAGAGTAGTACCACAGCAGAACTCACTTGCTCCAAAGACAAAAGTTAACCAGGACACCAACATCACTAACATGTACAATGATGGTGTTCTCTAACTACAGCCAAACCTCCTGAACAGTGAAGCTAAATGGACAAAAAGCTTTCTTAAGGCTGAACCATCTGTTGAATTCTTTAAAATCTGGCAAAATGATAATATAACACTGCTGCATTTAAGTTGCCAGCAGCTGTGGAAAACAAGGTAGCAGCAATTGTAAGCTTATATTCAACTCCCAAAAATGGTAACTGCTACACAGACTATTCCAATTATAAAACACAGTTGTAGAAAGTACTGCATTCTCCAAATTAGAACTATTTCCCCAGTGCTGAAGTTGAAGTGACTGCAATCCAAGCTCAGTGAAAGTTCAACATGACAAAAGTTCACTGTCAAAGACCACGAGTTGGAAGACGAAATTACTCAAATTCAGATG
Source organism: Protopterus annectens (assembly GCF_019279795.1). Lineage (NCBI taxonomy): Eukaryota > Metazoa > Chordata > Ceratodontiformes > Protopteridae > Protopterus > Protopterus annectens. The sequence continues at coordinate 1,143,739,651 of NC_056735.1, forward strand.
GCCATGAACGTGGAAAACATTGAACTAAAAATAATTCGTTTCATTGAACTTTGACTTGAGAAAGAAGACAACCAGCATTTTTGAACTCCTGGAGACCAGCATTGTCTCCCCCTCCTTTACTCACTCCAGAATTTGTTGTAAGAAGACAAGGTACAGTAGGACTTTTGTTAAAGAAAATTAGTTGTGCTTAAACCCAGAGAAAGAACAGTAAACAATAAAAAAACATAATGGTCAGCTAAAGAAAGTTTTATGAGTTTAGTTTATTTGGTACATCAATAAATGAAGCTTTTACTAATTTATCCTAATGTCTGGTATATATTTTATGTTTAACAACAAAGTAGACTTCACTGTGGTTATTTCCAGCTTCAGTGGGATTCTTTACAAGTTTATAAGAGTCTATATGCCCACTATGCCATGGAAGGAGAATGTGAGTTGGTATGGTCAAACAAATTTTTTCCAGGCATGCATTGAAAATAGATGTGCTGTGTAGGAATTACTTTTTTCTGCTACCACATCCACAGTAAAATCATCTGTAACTGAATGTAAAGTGATGTCTTTCCAGACGCGATGTCAGAGCTTTGTGTCCCAGCTTCTTGCTTCCACCCCGGTAGTCAACTATCCAGACTGCGCCCCCCCTTCTGCAAATTCCTGGATCCGCCACTGACATTAATGTTGAAATGAATGATGTTTGTAAGATGGTTAACAGGGTCCATGCAATGTTGTATGAATGTCTCATGACTTGTGTTGTAGAATATGACATATATAAATATTTGATGATAGAAGAACCCTTGATCCCATGATGCAAGGCATACCTAAAATACATAAGAATGCTTTAAATCCCCCAATGAGACCTACAGTATCTGGACAAAACTGGTGCACTGAATCAGTCTCTATATATTTAGAAAAGAAATTTAGACAATTTTTAGATAAGAATCCATTAACTCTGAGAGACTCCAAACAATTACTGAGGGGTTTATATCAATCATTTAAGCATTAAGTAGAAACTAATAATCTAATTTTTGTTACAGTGGATGTACAATCATTATTCACAGCATACCTAACGAAAGAGGTGTAATGTTGTTACAGGAATTTTTTGATGCAGCGATTTTAATAGAAAGGAATTTGATTTGTTATGTCTCCTTATGGAGACAGTATTGGAGAATAATGTCTTTATATCTGAACATGATCTTTTTCTTCAGAGGGATGGCATAGCTATGGGCAAATCATGTGCCAATAACTATACCAACCTAGTTATGGTGACCTGGGAGAATAAAATTACTATGGATGGTCCATTTGCCAGTTGTATTAGACTATATCGACATTTGTCAATGATCTATTTCTGGTATGGTATGATACCCAAGATGCTTTGAAAGCTTTTTATGAGTTCATTAATAGCACCACCTCATTCTTGAAATTTACTATGGGCTCCTCATATGAGGAGATAAATTATTTAGATATACATATTACAAAACATCAAGTGGAGGGTGTTGATACATGCACCCACAATATGTATTTAACAACATAGTAAAAAGACACGGTATGAGAACCTCAAGGTTATGTGTTAAGGATGAATTATTTGAACAAGAAGTTAATGATTTAGAGAATAGATTCAAAGAGAGGGGTTATAACATACGTGAAGTGGATAACATTTTAACACAGGTGAAAGAACTAAGAAACACGAAATCAAAACCATATTTTTCATAGGTAGAACCTTTAGGATATGAAGAAAGAACTAATAAACAAGTGGTTAGAATGCCCATGTATTATTCAAGTAATTTTAGGCAAGACCTAGAAGTTTATAAGAAATTCTGGCCAATCTTAGTAGCTGATAAATGGAGTGGTAGGGACTACACCAAGTTTCCTTTTTAAGAACATGAGATCTTTGAAATAATGTCTATGCTATCCAAAAGTTAAGGAGGAAAGTATCGGAGCAGACTTAGTAAGAAAACCTTGTATGAGATGCCAATATTGCACATATATAGACACTTCAGGGTCATTCCTCCACCCTGATATGCAGAAAGAATTGGTATTTAAAGTAGAAGCAACACTATGCATGTGGTTTATCTGGCATGGTATTTAGAATGTCAGTCCTTCTACATAGGAAAAACGGACCGCAAATTAAAAGACAGGATTAGGGAACACCTTTATAATATAAGTAAAGAAATTACAACAAATGAACTGGCCAAACATGTTATAATTCATGGTAAAAAACATTGCTTTACGTTTCTAGTTATAGATAAGACTAGATTAGGAGAAAGTTAGGTAGTGTTAAGAATAGAACTGAAGAGATAGAAACTAGATAGTTAGAATGAGGACACATAATGGTAAAGGTCTGAATGAAAAAAATACCAATTAAACCTGTCCTACAGACAAGACCATTACAGAGATAGACAAAAAATTTGAATTACCATGATCTATTATTCTCCAAAATCATGTACTATTTTTATGTTTATATTGTATTACTCTGATTTTAAATGTTTATATTGTATTAGAGCAACTAGCTTTATTTTAAATATTACTTTGATTGTAAGAGGTTGTCCTTTTATATGTTGAGTTAATTAAGTGCTGGTGTTTAAAAGGTACATTGACGTATTCTTCAAGTTAACCTCTGATGAAGCAGTTATAAAGACTGCAAAAGTGCTTACGTTTTAATAAAAATAGTTTTATTGCACGTATCTATGATCCAATGGTTTGTTCTGCTTATGTTGTTTTGTACTTTGGATTTACTATTTTACTTTTTAAGCAGAACATTTAAATGGAGCCTTTCATTGGTTATTTGTGGATTATTATGTTATTTATTTATTTTACATTTGTTTACCGGGAAAGTCTGACTGGACACAGGTCCTTTTTCAGCGCAGGCCCGGGGCAAAAAGCTCCAAGAGTAACAGATACATACAATAGAGAAACAAATACAGCCAAGTGAGAAGCAAATACATACAAGATAGTAGTTTCAGACTCAATAAGTAGAGCAACAGTAATTTACATAAAAATGGTTGTTTACGTTTTGTGGTTGTATCCAAATGATTATGTACAGTTAAAGTGAAACTCCCATTAGTGGTAGATCATGCTGGTAGAGTAAGAGTAATAATAACAGAGTGGAAAGGAGCAATAGGTTATGTAGGGGAGCTGCAGGTGCAGAGCCAGGTGTTAGTAAGGTGCATTTTTAGAAGTTTTTTAAATTGAAGTGTTGAGGAGTTAGTTACTAGTGAGTTAGGTAAATTATTCCAGTGTTTGGAGATGTAGTTGGAAAAAAGTGATTCACCTGCTGAATTGTTAGTTTTGGTGGTGTGTAGTAGTAGCGTGTTGCTGGAGTGAAGGGGTCTTGAGGAGGAATATGGCTGAATGATATCTTTGAACGCAGGTTTTTTTTCTGATTGATAGAGTATTTTGTGGGCAAAGGTAAGTTGATTAAAGAGAAGAAGTTGAGGGAGTTCAAGCCACTTGAGCTGCTTAACTGATGAGGAGTGATGCGACTTGTATGAGGCATTAACTTGGAGATTTTATTGCAAAATGCTTCAAGTTTGGCTAGATCTGTCTTGCGGGAGTTGGTTAAGATTGAGGAGGCATACAGGAGAGTTGAGAAGAGGTGGGTTCTAACAATGGTGGCTTTTGTCTTATTTGTCAGAAATCTGTTGTTTTTATATAGGAAACTTAGGTTTTGTGAACTTTTAAATGGATTGGGCAATGTCAATACCACAATTCAGGTTATTGTCAGTTTCCACTCCTAGTAATTTGGTATGGTTTGTTCGGGTGATAATAGTTTTATTTTTAACGGGAATATTGAAGGTTATAGATGGGGAGGTGTATCTGGTTGGGTATAAGAGACGTTTTGTTTGTTGGAGTTCTAGGAATGTTTGTTTAGTTATATGGGATTTGGTTGTATAATACTGTTCCCAGACTTTATCTCTGGTTCTGACTAGGGATCTGGATTCTTTACTTAGCCAGGGTGCATATTTTGATTTCACTCTAATGGTTCAGGGGGGCATGATAGTTGAGTATGTTTAGGAAGATGGAATTAAAGGAGAAAATGGCTTCTTCTAGAGGCAGGTGCTTGAAAGGTTCCCAACTGCACTTTTTTTTAGAGCAGAGATAAACCTGTTTGGATCAAAATTTTTTTTTGTTTCTGATTAGATGGATGGAGGACTGGCAGTTTTTTCTCAAAAAATGTTTTATTTTTCAAATACAGTTGAATAAATTCCATAGTATTTGTATATAACATCTTAAATAGCTATGTACAGTATTTACATCAGTCTGACACTATAACAGAGCTCAATATATACAATTACTTTATAAGTATAACAGTTATCAGAGTGTATCTGTTCAGTTATTGTAAAGTGTCAATCAATGATAAGACTTTTTCCATGGATTGTTAATAAATGGCTTAGGATGAATCCTTAATTCTTTAATTTTAATTTCCAACAATATTGTGGTCTTCAGTAGGCTGTAGAAGTATTCCAAAGTCAGTATTGTGTTTGTATTCCATCTTCTTGTTCTACACTTCCTTGAGATTCCAAGTATTGTCCATACTAGATACATATTTGACTCATTCAAATGAGGACCATGAGGACCTTCCTACACATTTAATAATACTAGAGTTTTAGATAAGTTAAATGATTCATTAAATAAAGCTTGTAAAAAGTTTTTAATACCATTCCAAAATGGCTTAATTTTAACACAGTCGAAAAAATGTGATTCCAATATTTGCTCACACCTCCAACATATTCCCTTTGTGGAAGAATTAATTTTAGTAATTCTATCTGGAGTTAAGAATGCTCTGTGCAAGCATTTCCAATTAAAAACTTTCCAGTATTGTGTAAAGGATGTATGTTTTATTGATAATAAAATATTTGATTTAATTTCTTCACTTAGCTGTAATGATTGTCCTTTTGTATATAATTCCAATATGAGGATTTAGGTGTTGTTTTATAATTTATCAATATCTTGTAAAATTTCAAAATACTATTTCTATGCCATAATCATTATATATGATTTCATATAGGTATTTTGTAAGTTTAGGTATTTCTTTAAATGAAAAATTGCTAATTATTCTGCATAAATCTTGTGAATATGTCAGAATGGTTTGTATAGTTAGCCAATCTTGTTGTGGAATTTTGTATGTTGTTTCTATTGTTTGCATATCCAGAACTTTTAGTTCTTTGATACATTGAAACCAACAAACAAATCCTTTCTGTTCCCAGGAATTAATTATTTATCTGTATATTTTATGTGGATAGCTCTTTGTAACTATGAATGATGTTAAAAGATCAAACCAGATTTTTAAATCTATATTTGCATTAATAATTTTCCTAAATGAGTCAATGTAATAATTAATCATATGAGTTTTAGTGGGCTTAGTTGTGTTATATTGCATGAATACATAATATGTGCCATGGTAAATTGTTTTTAATCTGTTATTTGAAATTTTTGTTTGTAAATCAAATTCATTTATTGATATTACAGTTAGTAATTCTTTCCAATTTACAGAATAATTTGGACTTATCCAATCTGAGATTGTTTTAGATATTGATACTTTTATATATGTTTCTATATCAGGAAACTTTAATCATCCCTGTTTCCATGGTCTGATATGATACATTAAAGCTATTCCGTTTTTTTTGGGTAACCAAAAAAATGTTATTAGACATGAGTTTATTTCTTTGAGTATATTCCTTTCTTGTAAGAGTTGTATTGCCAAAGCTATATATATATATAGAATCTTGGGTAGTAAAACCAGTTTTATTAACTGTAGTCTAGCTTCAAATGTTAATATTATTTTGTTCCACTTTTCCACAGAGATTTTAATTGTATTGATATTATTGTAGTTTTTTGAGACTAATTCATTATTATCCTTGCATAACTCACTTCCTAGATATTTTAAGGTAGATTATTGTTTCCCTATAATGTGATTCCCCTTAGTCTGCAATTCCTTTTTTTATTTAAAAATACAAATTTTGATTTTGATTTATTGAAATGGAGTCCTGAAGTCCTCTAAAATGTGCCAATTAAAATATCTAATTCTTCCAATGTCTCATTTGTATTGGATAATATTAATAATATGTTATCAGCAAAGAGCATTACTTTAGAATTGTATTGTTTATAAACATCTACTTCTTTGATTTTTCTATTGTTACATATTGAATCTTCCAATATTTCAATAGCCAAAGCAAATAGAATCTGTGACATGGGACATCCTTTTTTAGTGCCCTTTGTTATATGTATAGATTCAGAAGTGAAAGGACCTAGCTTAACATATGCTAAATTATTTGTATATATATATATTCTTTAGTAGATGAACAAAGGAAGGAGGAAATTCAAATAACACCAGAATTTTGAATAAATAGTCCCAATTTAGGGAATCAAAGGCTTTCTCTATATCTAAGCCAATTATGAGTTTTTTTATTTTCTTTATTATAATCCATAAGAAAAAATATCCTTTTAATATTGTCATGTGTGTGTCTATGATATATACATCCAGTTTGATAATTATTTATTGTTTTGGATAGTGATATTTTAATTATGTTAGTTAATATTGTCATAAATATCTTATAGTCATTATTTAATAATGATATAGGTCTATATGAGGTACAGAGATCTGGGGATTTGTTTTCCTTTAAGATTGGTGTGATTAAGGAATATCTTCAAGAAGGTTTTATTAAAGCTTGTGACTGAATTTCTAATAGAGATTTATGGAAGAGAGATAGTATCTTTGAAGAAAAAGGTTTATATATTTCCATAATTATGCCACCTATACCTGGAGCTTTATTATTTTTACCCTCTTTTATTGTATCTGTAATTTCTTTGTAGGATATGGGTGCTTGCAGATCTAGTTTTAATTTTTCTGGTATTTTTTTATATTAGAACATTTTCATCTAGATTTAATTGATCGATATATATATATATATATATATATATATATATATATTTTTTTCTTTTTGGAAATGTTCCATATAGTGATTTCTATAGGCATCAATAATGTCACCTATATCCGAGACATTTTCCCCTTTCTTTGCATGGAAGATACTTTTAATGTTATTAGCTTTTGATTGTACTTTGATTCTTGTGGATAAATTATGTAGATATTTGGGAGAAGTGGCCAAGGTATTCATTTTTAGTTTTTCTAAAGCTAAACTAGTTTTATTTGTTAGAATTTTGTTGTATTTATTGTTTAATACTTCTACTTTCTTTTTCATCTCCAAATGATTTTGATTTTTTTCAGCTTTTACTGACAAAAGTTTGGATTGTAGATCTAATAATTCAGAATCCCATTCTCTGATTTTTTTATACCAAGTTAGGGTTTTACCATATGTGTAAGCTTTTAATAAGTCCCATATCATTATTTTATCTCTGTGGTGTAATTAATATCTAAGAAGAACTGTAATTCAGATAATAACCAGGGTTTGAACTCTTTAATTTTAGTTATATATGCTGGAATTCTGGAGTTAAGGATTAATGGTTTGTACCCATTTTGAAGTTTTAGTGTCAATGAATTGTGGTCTGAAAAGGGGCAGGGAGTGATTGAGAAATTAATGATTTTAGAGTGTAAGTCATGAGCAGCAAATATTTTATCTGTTCTAGTTTGGGTACCGAATCTGTGACCTTGATGGGAAAACAACAAAGATTTATCTTCTTTAAATTTGAACGTATCTACAAGAGGAAATGATTCTACCCACTTGTTTAAAGCTTTTTATACAGCAGATGCATGGAGCGGTCTTTTATTTGTAGTTTCAGAAATCTCAAATATACAGTTAAAATCTCCTCCTAATATTAAGTTGCCTTTATAATTATTGGAAATGAAATCCAAGTGTTTTTTAACAGTTCCTGTTCCAATGCCTGGGAACCAGTATAGACTGGCTAGGGTCTATATTCTGTTGTTATATTTAACTATTACTAATGCCATAAGACCTTCTTTATCTTCATACTTATAAATGATTTCTGAGTTAATCACATTTGTTTTCCATAAAATTGTTACCCCTTTTGTCTTTGTCTTATAAGTGGATTGTGCCAATAGCATATATTCCTTAGGATTCTATTTGTAATTGTCATTTGTTTTGAAATGAGTTTCTTGAAGAAAGACAATTTGTGTTTTGTTCAGTTTTAAATATTTCAATAGATTTGATCTCTTGATAGGATTGTTTAAGCCATTGGTATTTAAAGATAATAAAGTTAAATCCATCTTAGTTTATTTAGACTATGTATTTTTTGTTTTATTGTGACTATTAAACATTTTCCTCTGATAACTATAAAGTATATGTTTGAGCTTTTAAAGGAAATTATCAATTTTATATTTTGAGTGTTACCCAATAAAGTAATGTTTTGGTCAAGCATATCAAAAATGTTTTTGTGAAATAACAAATTTAAATTAATAAATGTAAACAAAACTAAGATCCACACTAGCCATGGAATGAAAATCATTCCTAATCTGATGGATAAACCTAAGTCCATCAGATTAACACTCATACCTTGACAATCCAGTACATCTGAGCTCCATAAATTGAATTATCATATGGAGAATATTTGTAATAGGAATAAGCAATATTTATATTATTTTGAACAGATATAGTACTATTGTAGATTAGACAGAATTCTAATACAATATAAATGTCTGCTTATTGTATAAGCAATTAATATTTACATGAAAGATAGATGGCAAGCAATTTAATCATAATAAAGTAGGACGTATCATATATAAAACCTCAGTAAAAGATTATAGCACACAGTTATTTAACATATTCACCCTTATTGATGAAGTCTTTCAAAACGTATTACTTAATATAAGTAGATGGTAATATTTATACCTAATGTTTATAATACAATGTATTTTACTGGATATATCAGAAGTTATATTTCATTGTTTGCCAGCATTTAAGTAATCACTTTATTTGTTGCTAACTTACTTAAAGCATCACATTTGTTTTATGTGAACATTGATGAAAGTTAGTGCATTTTAATTATCTGTGCATCCCTCTTCCCCCCCATTTCCTACACATAAGGATTTTCATATCTGTCATTTCAGGTCTATATTAAAAAGACGAACGCTTACTTACCCGAATACCTAAACGTCAACTTGTCTTCATCGAACCATGAAAACATCAATTGTCCAGCAGCACAAAAGCGGAAGTTGAATTGTCATGGTTGGCCTTCTGCGGTATAGCTCCATAAGGTAAGTGTACGATAGTTATGGACCTTAGGGTTGGGGTGCGGGTTAAGGTAAGTGCATAGATGGTAATGTATGTTAGATTTAGTGTAGGGTTTTGTTAAATGTATGTGTGTGGATTATTTAGTTTGTTTGGGTTTAGCTTTTTAAGGTAAGTGTGCAATAGTTACGGACTTTAAGGTTAGGGTACGGGTTAAGTTAAGTGCATACATGATGGTATATGTAAGATTTAGTGTAGGATTAGTAGTAGGGTTTAGTTTAGGGTTAGAAGTAGGGTTTTGGTTAGTGTATGTATGTGGTTTATTTAGTTTGTGTAGGTAGTATGCAGCGGGCGGTGGGGTGGGACAAGTATGACAGTTTGACTTTTTGAATTTCACGGTTTAGGGCGTTCGATGAAGATGGGTCGACGTTTAGGTATTCGGGTAAGTAAGCATTCATCTTTATAATATAGACCCTGCCATTTCTTATTATAAAATGAGTGAAATTATAGGCTAAAAACAACAAATTCACTTATTGTGATTAATGATTACAAGTTCCCTTTCCATATTCATAAATTGCCACTTTATGGCATATACTGAAAGTTTTTAAGATTTAAATGGCAACATTCTATTTTGTATAATCAGCAAAGGTTAAACTGAGTGATTATTGTCAATTTAACACTATTTGTTCAGAATGTGATTGTTACATTCTGTGACATTCCTAGTTCAGGCTTCTATTGTTTCCCTTGAACAACTTTTTCAGTTTGATGTTATGTATAAAACATTAGTTACCTTTGTAACAGCTTAAGTATTACGTATGGTCAAGATGGGTTACAAAACCACAATTCAAGTTAAAGCAATTATATGACTTGTTATGCACATTTACTTATATGAGAAAATCATCATGCTTCCCCTTGATGTTCAATATAGTGTATGTCATTTATGACAAGTTAAAACATTAGTGTTATTATACACAAGCCCATGTTGATGAATGCGGTTTCTTAGGAGAAAGGTTGGGTTGTGGTCATTAAGGCAGTAAGGGAGACACAGCCTGAGTGGGATGAGAAATTGGGGTTGCCAAGCAAAATTCAATCGAGGATAAATTGATGCTTAGAAGTTTTATCAGTCCTAGTGGGAGACGTGATGAGTTGGGTGAAGCCGTAAAGGTTTACATGGGATGTTGGGTTTGGAGAGGAACAAAGGAGCCCATTAATATTAAAGTCGCCCATTAGTATAGCTTCTTGTGGGAGAGATATGGAGGTCCATTGTAGTATACTTTCAAGTGTGGTGATATTGTTCCCTGGTGGAATATATCCAGCTATGATATTTAGGTGTTTAGATAAGAGATAGCTCTGTTTTGTTATAGACAAATACATATTATGGAATATTTGCTTGCCTAAGAGAAATAGTTAGAAATAACAGAATTCTGTCATTATATTTTGTTCACTTTTTATTATAAATTCTGTAATGAATGCAGAGTTGTTTGTATAAAGTCAAAATTACAGCTTATTTCTTGGGAAATCTGTTATGAGAGCATTCCAAAATATAACTGAGCTAGCACTAGATGATGACTGCAGTATTGTTCTGTCAGTTTAGTGTGTGAATTATGACTGGAAGGAATATTCCAGAAAGGTATGACCTGAGCTGAGAACACTTTGATTCATGTATTTACGTTAGTCTTCATAGTCTTCCAGGTTCAAATTCACATTCTGTGTAATCTTGGTAGCTGTCAGTTCTATTCTGGACCAATAAAGCTTCTTGCTATAACAGGATTTGTGCCTTAGTGAATTTCTTCTGATACATGCAGTTACTGGACATTTTACACAACACATTATAGTGTAGTGTAGCACAATACAGGAATTGTATGATATATTGCATATAAAGTAATGCAAACCACAACAATGATGTTACATAATATATAACTCAATACCGCTAACCTCAGCAGAGCGCAATGTAGTACAGTATTTAAAACTAATAACTACTACTTACTTTCAGCTCCAAAGTGATGTTTTATCCCTAACCTACTTAATATCATATGCATATACATGTAACCATCCATACAATCCTATTGTGAATATCCATTTAATTTCCCCTGTTTGATTGCCACACTACTTAATCTCTTTTGTTTAATTTAATTTGATGTAAATATGTAATTAGCAAATGCATTACATGTATGTACAGATAATAATGTATAAGAAAAATGTATATGATTTACTTTGCATCTCACATTGTACTTTTTTGGAGCTTTTCTCCTCGGGTCTCTGCTGAAAAAGGGCATCTGGCCACTCAGACTAACTTGGGCAACAAATGTGAAATAAATAAATACAGTATTATAAGGCTCTGCTGAACAGGAGGCATGGAGGTTGCAGCACAGTACGTCAAGAGCTGTTAAATAATGTTATAGTATAAGAATGGCAATTAGTACACAACTAAGCAACAGACACAGATGCCATAGACCACAATTCCAGAAGTCGTAGATACAACTGTCTCCAAGACTTCACAATGGTGCTTAATGCAATAGGTTAAATGTCACAAGATTCTATTAGGCAGATAATACAATAAGTTTCTGGAATCTTGTGCAGTGGCATCTCGCATCAGCACACCATCGATAAACATCATACTTACACATCATATCAGTCACTACACGTTAGTAGACCCATAACATTTTCTGAGGCTGTAAAGAAAAATTTGCCAAAGGTTCCTAAAATTTACTGCAAAATATCCCAGCCTCCAGCACATAAGGCAACACTTATTCCTTTTCCACTCACGCATACTGAAAATCCACAGAGCTCACACATGAGTCATCAGAAAGCAGGCTTAAGCCCACAAGGCTCACTAACTCTGTTTTCACACAGGGAATTGTGTTAGTCATAAGTGATTCTATAGTTAGGCATACACACTCCACACTCACCATGACTGGACAAGAACAGGGTGACTGTACTCTGCATGTCCAGCACCAGGATCTGTAATGTTACAGGGACCCTAAGGTCCCTTAAAGATCAAGTGCAAAGTTTTTTTTTTTTTTTTTTTTTTTTACTATTTCTTTTTGTTATAAGTATGCCCTCATCTTGTAATGTGGGCTTTCTTGTTCTAAAAAAAGAAGTTATGTCTTACCATAACATTCCATCTAAGTTGTTGATCTTCTTCCAGTCATCACTGATGGGTTCAGTTCCGAGCCCTTGGAACCGAGTTGGCCTTATACCAAGCTTGCGTGGACCAAAAACTCCAGAGCTAATCTGCTACCCACAATGCCCTTTGCTCAGTTACCTCAGATTGAGTTTGCATGCAACATTTAGAAGAAGAATAAGTCAAAAGCCATCTCTGCGCAGAAACCCTAATACACCACAAAGACTCAGAAGATCTGCCAGGAACCTTAGGAGAGGATCGGCGGGAGGGTGTGATGACTAGAAGAAGATCAACAACTCAGATGGAATGTTATGGTAAGACATAACTTCTTTATCTGACGTTGTTAATCTTCTTTCTATTCATCACTGATGGGACCGAGTCCCCAGCTACTTGGAAAACCTGGGTGGCCCTTATGGAAAAACATTCCTGAGAACCATTGAGCCAAAGGCCGCTCTTCCCCTGGATATCAGATCCAATTTGTAATGCTTGATAAAGGTGTGTGGCTTAGCCCAAACGGCAGCTGCACAAATGTCATCCATGGAGGCCCTAGAGAGGAAGGCAACAGATGCTGCAATAGCACTAGTTGAGTGAGATTTGATTTGGCCAGGCTTCGATCCCTCCGTAAGTGAATATGTGAAGGCAATGCAATCCCTGAGCCATTTAGACAAAGTAACTTTTGATACTGCACCTCTCATTCTAGGGCCCACAAAGGAAATGAAAAGCTGGTCTGACTTGCGAAAGGATTTAGTTCTGTCCAGATAGAAATGTAATTGTCTATGAACATCCAGGGAATGGAGGCAGTATTCTCCCTTGTTAGAGTAATTTGGGAAAAACACAGGGAGCTCAATGGACTGGTTAATTGAAAAATCAGAAACCACTTTGGGGAGAAAGGATGGGTTAGTACGAAGTGATACTCTGTCCTTATGAAAGATCAGATGAGGGCTCTTGATACATAATGCTTGTAATTCAGAAATTCTTCTTGCTGAAGTTATAGCCACCAGGAATAAGGATTCCCATGACAGGAATTTTAGATCGTATGTCGCAGCTGGCTCAAATGGGGGCAGAGAGAGAGCCTGCAGAACCCAGGACAGATTCCATGCCTCCACTGGCTGTCTGATGGGAGGCCTGCTGTGAAAAATACCCTTGAGGAAGGTCTTGCAAAGGCGAAAGGAGATAAGTGGTACTCCTTCAGACCCATTATGGAAGTTGGAAACAGCTGCTAGAGGGACTCAAATGGTGGAAGCCGAGGCCCATTTGTCAAACAGCTCAGCCAGATAATGAAGAATAGTGGCTACGGGGGCTGAGAATGGGTCTAGCTTCTGATTACATGACCAAATAGAGAATCTTTTCCATTTATCCCTGTAAAGTTTCCTGGTGGATGGTTTATGAGAGGCCAAGATAATATCACAGACGGGTGAAGAGAGGGTTTCCTGCCTGGCAACTAACAGAAGTGGAGAAACCAAGCTGTCAGCTTGAGAGTGGACGGATTCAGGGGAGTCAGCCCTTGTGGGTGAGATATGAGGTCCGGACGAGTGTCTAGGATCCAAGGAGGTTGTAACAGATGAGGTTGAAGGAAGGGAAACCACACTTGACGAGGCCAGAACGGGGCAATGAGGATCACTTTGCTTCTCAACTGAATAGCTTTCCGTAGAACAAGGGGAATCAGAGGAATCGGAGGGTAAGCATAAAGGAGACACGTGGGCCAATCGTGGATTAGAGCATCTCTCTGTGACTCCCTGAGAGGGGGAAAGAGGGCAAAGTAGCTGCTGCATTTTGTGTTTGAAGGGGAGGCAAAAAGGTCACAGCATGGCTGGCCCCAACGGCTGAACATTTCCGCTGCCACACTCGGGTTGAGAGACCACTCGTGAAGATGAAGAATGCATCTGCTCAGTCTGTCCACAATCACGTTGGAGCTCCCCGGGATATGCGTTGAGATCAGAAAGCAGTTGGAAGCTATCGCTCACTGCCAGAATCTCATGGTTTCGTGACATAGGGGGTAAGATTTGGTCCCTCCCTGTTTGTTTATGTACCAGACCATGGACATGTTGTCTGACTAGACAGCAATCATTCCGGATGGAAGGAGCGGATGAAAAGCTTGCAATGCCAGCAGCACCGCTCTTAACTCTAGGACACTGATATGCAAATTGACCTCTACATTGGACCACGTGCCTTGGACTGACTTTCCCTGAAAGTGGCCCCCCCACCCCATCAGGGAAGCATCCATGGTCACCGTGGCGCTGGGGTGTGGAATCTGGAAGGGATGACACCAAAGATTTTCATCTGTACTCATCCACCAGAGGAGATCTTGTTTGCAAATGTTGGTGATGAGAATCTTTGAGCTCAGGGGGTGAAGATTGGGTATCCACTGGGCCTGAAGGAGCCATTGTAGTAATCTCATGTGTAGTCTGGCTAAGGGAACTATGGGGATGGCTGCAGCCATAGATCCCAAGGCTTGAAGGATTTCCCTTGCAGACAACTTGCTTCAACAGAGTATCACCTGAACTTGTGCCCTTAGTCTCTGAAGCCTGTGGAGAGGAAGTGAGATCAGGCTTGACTGGGTGTTGAATATTGCCCCTATGAATTTCAGCTGTGATGGTTGAAGGTTTGATTTCTCCCAGTGTATGGTGATGCCTAATGACTCTGCTAGAGCCAGTCTGTAGCAGAGGGCCCTGACCAGAAGACAACTGGCGGGGGTGGAGAGGGGCCAATCATCTAGGAATGGAAACACCTGGAATCCCTTAAGTCTGAGATGAGCTGTTACCACTGCAAGATATTTTGTGAACACTCTGGGGGCCGTTGAGAGACCGAAAAGCAGGGCTCTGAATTGGTAGTGATTGGCTCCCAACTGAAAGCGAAGGAGGCTCCTGGAGTGCTTGTCCATCTTGATATGGTAATACGCATCCCGGAGATCTAATAAGCACATCCACACACCCTCCTGCAGAAAGGGGAGGATAGATTGAATCATGACCATGTGGAACTTGGTCTGAACTACCAATTTGTTTAGTTGGCTGAGATCCAGAATGGGCTTCCAGTCCCGTTTTCTTTGGCACCAAAAAGAATCTTGAATAGAACCCTGATCCACACTGATTTGGGGGGACCTATTGGATGGCTCATTTTTTACATAACTTTCGTATTTCAGAAGCTGCCTCCTCCCTTTGACTGGGTGGAACATCGGGAAGGGAGTACGGAGGTCTTGGATAAGTTATTAGTGGAATATGGTAGCCTCTATAATGATTCTCTGCACCCACTGATCATTCATAATGGAGAGTCAGGCAGCTTGGTGCAGAGAAAAACATGACCTGACTGCTTCCAAGGAAAGGAGTGCTGATATGGTCTACCTGAGAAGGAATATCTGGAGCCCTGGTTCCGGGGACCCCCTCTTCCCTAAAAGGGATGTCCTCCATTATTGGAACCCCCTCTGCCTCTGGAGGAGTCCTCACCATGTGCGTCTCGGAAAGGACCTTGAGACTTCTTGTGCCACGTCTTTCCGCTCCTCTGATTTCCTGGAAAAGGAATGCTGAGGTTTGGAAAAGTGTAGGCCAATGGCAGACAAGGTCTTCCCATCTTGCTCGCACCTGGCTAATGTATCCTTTACCTTAGCACCGAACAGGGAAGATGGCTTGATAGGGGCATTTAGAAAGGAAGACTTGAAGGAGTCTGCGAGGCCACAAATGCGCATCCAGGCATGATGTCTCCTGACTACACCTGCACCCACAGCTCTGGCTGCTCCTTTGGTTGTGTGTGACAGCAACCTCATGGATGAATTAGATATAGATTCTAGGGTGGCAAGTTGGGAAGCAACTTTATCTCGTGCTTCATCAGATACTTGACCCGCGAGAGTTCTGAAGAGTTCGGAGATATGATCGCTCTGGAGCCTCGTAAAATGTGCCAGAAAGTTCAGAGACCTAACTGTGAAGGTCGCTGATGCAAAGACTCAGTTCCCTAACCTGTCCACTGCCCGGGACTCTCTGTTGGGCGGGTGAACAGCAGGACTCTCTTCTGCAAGGTCCTTTGTCGTGGCAGCTGCCACCACTGGCAAACCTATGGACCAATGGGGTTGATCCTCTGGAGGGGAGAGTACTTTGTCTGATCTTCTGGGGATGGCCTCAACAGAGTCGCGGTTCTTCCAAGCCCATTGCATGATGGGTTTAACCAACTCATCGGTGGGGGGGGGGGTCACCCAAGAAGTAGAGGGCCAAGAGTGAAAGGCCTGCAGGAATATGGATTCCTCCGAGGAAGGGTTGGAGGACCTCCAGTCATCCCTCTGTTTCAAGATTTCCATGATGGCTCTGAAGGAGACATCATCAGGGGGTAACCGTGGGGACCCTTCCCCATCATCGTAGTCCATATCTTCCATCAGGGACTCCTCTGGGGAGTCCATGTGTGTCCTCTTACACACCTATTTCCGAGGGGGTTCTTCAGTGGGAGCATCTGAAGAAGACTCAGAAAGGGAAATGCCCTGGACAGGGATCTCCTGGGCCTTGTGCTCCCGGAGTCATGGGGGGGTGGCCTTTGACAGCTGCGGCTCAGAAGGAACTGTGGGAATAACCTACTGAGGAGGATTGCTAGCAGCAAGCGCCCTCTCCATCACCTGGAAAGTGGGCCCACCCGAAGAGGAATGGGAGCCCAAAACTGAAGAATACAAAATATTAACCGGGGTCATACCCTGCTCCAGACGGTCTGCCCCCGGGGACGGAGCCTCAAGCAGACTCGGAGCAGTAGTCACCCTCAGATCCAAAGTTGGGGCTGACAAAACCATTGGAATCGACACCGGAACCGGGGGTTCCACCCCCAAGCATGAGATTGAGGAAGGGTGGGTTCCAATGGAACCGACACCCAAAGGGATCTTTGGGCCTCAGAGTCATTGTTGACGCCAAGGAAGGAAGTCCTCTAGTAAAAGTTGGATAAATGAGCCTTGGAACCGAGGGATCCAAGGGAGGAAAGTAAGTAGGGGTTGCTAGAGAAATAGACCCAAAACCTGTAGTGGGATAAGGTCTTGGCAGATTTGAAATTCCCCTGGCGGTCAGCAGCTGGTCAAAAAGGCGCACCACATCTAATTCGGAAAGGCTCCTGGTGGATCTCACCAATGCCCCTGAGGGGGAATCAGGCCGATCCAAAAAGGGACTGCAGGCTTGTCTGGCAAATGGGTCCAGAGTAGATGAGTATCGGGTCCATGGTGTGTCACAGAACAGCACCGATGATTCCAATTTTGCAACTGGTAATAATGGTATGGTTGGAGCCATGAACAGGCTTGGAGCCAAAGTTACTATAGGGGTGGATGACAAGAATGGTTCCGAGGTAGTTGTCGGAACCGATATCGGAGCAGAAATGGGCAATGTCGGTGCCGAGAGAGAAACCGATATGCTGGTCGGTACCGAGGCAGTAGACGGTGCCATAGTCGTCGGTGCCTGGGTAGGCACCAATGAGGTGACCTCGGTAAACTTCAATGGAGCCGAGCTCGGAGCCGATTTAGTAGTCGGCACCGAGGAGGCAGAACAGTGTTCAGATGAGGACTTATGGGCCTTGTGCTTGTAACTTTTACCTCTGTCACCGGCTGGTGAAGAGGGGTCCAATCGAGGAAGTTTCTTGTCCAAAGAAGGAGGGGATGAGACCTCCATCGCAGAAATAGCCTCCGAAAAAGGTGAAGCAAGCAGGCCCTTTAAAATCAATTTGTTACGACGTTCATTCAGCGTCTGCTGACTGAAACTAGCATAAATATCACACAGGGGTTTCACTGACAAATGCAGTACCCCCAAACAGTACATGCACTTCATGGAAGTCACTATTCGGTAGTTTACCACTGCAAGAAGAGCAGTGTGTTTAAACCCCATAGTTCCCTTCTTTTCAGACATCCCAGAATACACTCTCACACAAAATGGAAAGAGTGAGGAAAGAGAGGAAATGAAGGAGAGAGAAAGGAAATACCAACAATGGTAACAAGATACCACAAGGGTAGAAAGTTCGAAATACCAAGAAATTACCAACAATGGTAAGAGAGAAATACCTGTGGGTAGAGCTGAAGCAATATATAAATCAAGAACAGATTATGAAAGGAGAAAAACTTTTTTCAAAACTAGTAAATATATCTGAAAAAAGCACTTAGCTGGAGAGCTCGGTGAAACGCTGCTATATGGCTGTGCGGCAAACAAGATCTGAGGTAACTGAGCAAAGGGCATTGTGGGTAGCAGCTTAGCTCAAGAGTTTTTGGTGCACGCAAGCTTGGTATAAGGCCGACTCAGTTCCGAGGGCTCGGAACCGAACCCATCAGTGATGAATAGGAAGAAGATTAACAACTTCAGATTGTGTAGCTTTTACTTTACTTACATCAGTGGACCTGTACTTGTTAAGTTTGCTAAACTGCTGTTTCTACTTACTGTATGCTGAGTAACTGTCCAGTTAATTCCTGATGCCATGTCGTCCAGCCCCGGCATCTGATAATGTAGTAGAGGGCATGTTTTGTGTAGTCTGCAGCAGATTTTATTACAAAGTAGTCAGAATGGAGCACAGTCAAGGGTTGCACTCCATGCACTACAAATAACTTCCTAGTAGTAAAGTTTATTTTATTTGGCATGCAGTGTAATAACACAGACGTCGTACTGTAGTAAACAGCTGTCTATCACACTGTAGTGATCACTTTATTGCATCTTCATCTTCACAGATGCACAAATTATTCCAAATGTTTTCTTTCCATCACTAATTTCTTGCGGTATGACATACAAACTCAATGTACAGAAGACCTGTCACTGAAGTGATTGAAAAAATCATGGACATGGGAAAGAAAAAGAAATCTGATATGGTGCAACATTTATGCAAAGGAGAAAGCCAAACTAATCAAAACAAAAAAAGCAGCTCCAAAGATATTTTAACAGAAGTACAGACAAAGGCACCCAGATATGCAGAATTTCACAATACAAAAAATAAGACTACAAAGGGGAAATGTAGAAAAGAGGATTAGTACAGTAGAAGTTAAAGAAACAGAAGCTGAAATTATGGAATACTTGTGAAGTGAAAGATTTAGTGTAGAAAGTCTAACACAGGTTATGTCACAGCATGATGGAACAATGAGTTCCCAAAGTAAGGAGAAACAGGTGGAGTAGAAGACATCTTAAAAAGAAATATGGACATGGGAAAGAAAGAGATTTAATATTATGCAATATTTATGCAAAGCTAATCAATACAAAAAAGGCAGCACCAAAGATATTTGAAGAGAAATACATGCAAAGGTGTCTGGATAAGGAAAATTTCACAAAAAATAAATAAGAAAAGAAAGGGGGAAAGCAGAAAAGAGGATTAATAATGGAGAAGTTAAAAATAGAAACTGAAGTTATGGAATACCTGTGAAGTGAAGTTTAGAAAATCCAACTCTGGTAATATCACAGCTTGATATCCAAATTAAGGAAAAAAACAGGTGGATTGGGAAACATCTGATCATTTGCCACATGAACATACTCTGGAGCCTTCAGTAGGAAACTAGTACAAAAGCTCAGCTGGAGTTCTGCACCAAGGGAAGGAGCAATAAACAGTGGCAACTCTGATGCAGTCAGTGCTGTGGAGTGGTAGGCTGGTGAGTTCCCAAATGAAAATGTAAGGGGTGACACAAGATGCAGCTGAAGAGAATATGTCACAGGAAGATGTTCTGGAACTTTCTGTAGAATATCTGCAGGAAAAGGAGAACAAAGAATGTGTCTTCAGTTTATAAGAAAATTATCTAAGGGGAAGAGTTACTTAAATTTAATAGAGATGGATAGACATATTAAGACTGATGAAAAAAATGGATTACAGAAAGTCAGTAAGACCCAAAATGTTAGAAGTCAGATAAAACAGATAAATACAACAGAAATTCATGTGATCAGCCAAAGTAAATCAGATTTATTACTGTGCAACTAAATTACTAACAAATGATGTCTTACCACAAAAACACTGAGCAATAAGGGAAACAGAGGGAAGAAATCAAATGCCGTCATGGAAGCATCGAATAGGGAAAACTATAAAGCTATTAAGAAAAGAAGTTTAACAGTTAGAAGAGTATAGAAGAGGGAACAGATCAACAAAAACACTTGGAAAGATAGAAGCAATAAATGCAGCATACAGTATCAGAACAGACCAGGATCTATAATACACAATTGCAATTAATAAACTAACTATATCAGCACAGGCAGAAAAACTTATAAGATGTGCAAATAAGTATAAAGGAAAAGTACAAAGTAAGCAAGTCATTGATGACCCCAAAACGTTTTATACAGAATTGGGAAACAAGGCAAAAGGAATAGAAACACCATTAAAAAAAAGAAGAAATAAACACATTTTGAAGAAATATCTATGAAGACCCTGTGGAACATAACAAAATCTGCTGAATATTTATGACAAGTAAAAGAAACAGTAAGAAGTTCAAATGTACAGGATATGAAATGGGATGAAGTAACGACCAGAGAAATTAAACAAAATTACGAAAAGCTCCTAATTAGAAACCTCCAGGTCCAGATGTAGTACCTAGCTTCTTGAAAAAGGATTAATATCTTTACAAGAAGATATAGCTCTGAGTAAGAACTACTTATATGCGCATCCTAAACAGACACCAACTTGATTAACGACAAGAAAAACAATACTCCTCCTTAAGACTTAACCTGCAAGCTATCCTAAAAACTATAGACCAATAACTTGTTTTCTGACAATGTATAAACTATATACTGGAACTGATGCTGACAGAGTTTATAGACATTTAGAAGAAAACTTAATCATGGTACTAGAACAAAAAGGTAAAAAAGTCATGGAGCAAAGGATCATTTGTTGTTAAATAAAGTCATAATGGAGAATTGTAAAAAGGGGATAATCTAAGTATGGCATGGATCGATTACAAAAAAGTGTTTGACAGCATACCACATTCATGGATAAAGGATATAGATGTGTATGTACACCCTGCATTGATCAATTACATTACAGAGACCATGATACAGTGGCAAACCACTTTGCAGCTAAGCCATAATAAAGAACAAATTATTATCCCAGGATATGCACATCCATGGTATATCAAAAACAGTCTCAAATTAAATGAAGAAAAGTGCAGCATAGAAGCATTTGGCAGAAAAGTTGTTCCCACCTCACATATTATAGATGGTAATTCTGTTCAGACAATTACAGTTATACAAGACCATATCTATCTGAAGAGACAGAGACCTAGATACTTATATCGTGATCTCTCCCTCTCTCTTTCATTCAGTCATCATGTTTCCAACATAGTTAGGAAATTCTTCTGTCTGGCCCAGTTGGTTTCCAAGGGAATATCTTCAAGATCCAAGGAAGTTATCCTACCATTGTACTTTTCCCTTATCAGACCTCTCATTGAATACAATGTCCCCTTTGGTATGTACAAATCCAAGCATATCACTCAATTGGAAAGGCACCAAAGATTTATAACCAAGAAAATCAAAAGTCTTAAATTGTTCAACTACTCTGATAAATTAGAATGACTCTCCTTATACTTAGTGGCCTACAGGTTGCTGCGAGGTGACCTGTGTCATACTTTTTGAGCCATGAAAGACCCAATCCTATTTGACCTCCTGTTTCTTTGAAAAACCGTGGCTCTGCAAACACCCCCAGTAGAGACCTAAATCTACACTAACAAATAAACAAGACTAACTGAAGAGATAGTTCCTAACTCAATGTAATCCTAGCCTATGGAATAAGTTACCACTACAGCTCAAACAAAGTACTACTTTGGCTACCTTTATGTCTAGTCTTGATGACTAGATAAGTAGACCAAATTTACAATTGAGCAACATGTACAGTCCTACTACAGTCAATTTGGGAGGTGTGCTCTATTAAGCACTTGAAAAATGTCTTCTTAAAGGTGTATATGGCTAGACGTCTTATGGTCCTAATGATCACTTGCCCTGTATGCTCCTATAATATTACAAGAGATGTTAGCTATAATAGGTGCCACAAAACAGTACTCAAGGCATCAGCAGTAGGCTGGTTGCCACAGTAATGCAAACAGTGCCAAAACAAGTAAGTAATTTGGCAAGATGTGTGATACTATCACAGCAAAGATACACTATAGTAGTGCAGTAACCAGTGAGCCACACCTGAGAAATACATAACAGTGCATGACATTTAACCATGCTAAATCCAATATCACTAGTGGACAGATGGTGCCATTAACTGCTGCCACATATAACTAGGTGTAACCAGGTTCTGGCAAGCAATAGGGTGTACTAGGCCAGGGAATAATGGCTGAGAGGAATAGGACAGTTACCAAGAAGAGTGCCTGCTACTGTTGTATGTTCTCTGATACTGTCTTGTGTATTATGCAAACACTCTGTGCTACGTACAGTATTTCTAAAATGCACATGCTCTGTGGGACTGTTTTTTTTTAAGTCAAATCTGGTAGCAGAGTTCAAGCAAGTCTCTTGTGTCACAGCCTGGCACAACAGAGTGGTGGCATCCACAAACCCAAACAGCACACATACCAATTAAAGTTAACACTGTATAACAAGTATACACTCTGCATTATATTGCTCAAATTTTGACATGTTCCTCCTAAAACTGGTGATTTTTTTGAACTACAATCAATAAATAATGACAATCATGTTTACACTGTTACTGATGTGTAGTCTGTCCCTGATTCCAGAGGTAAAAACTTAAAAGAACACCAGGAAAAAAAGTCTTATTAAAGTAACAAAAGCAACAATATTGCATGATAGCAATATATAATGAAGACAAGGTAACTCATGCAAACCATAGCCTACCGCAATACTCAGTGGGCAAACAGAGAACCAGTCCTGGATGTGAAGCCATTCTACCACAGGATGCATGCACAGGTTGATAGCTGCAATAAGCATTTAGCAGTCTATTCCACAAATGCACACACACACACACACTTTAAAGGCTTGCCAGTTCACCTTCTGATATGTATTGGCATGCAGGAAGAAACTGCAAACTTCAATAAAGTCCCATGTGCTAGAAAAGGCAGACTTCACACAATAAGCTCCCAAAACCTAGTATTTGAAAGGCAGCAACAAAAGATGTACAATGCCGAACTGGAATATAATGAATCCATAATAATGAGCGTAAAGTGTGATTCGTTACTATGATTTTGGCATTGTGAATGGTGATTGCAGTACAGTGAGCATCAGGGACTTTCCCTTTTCCTCACAGTGGTGCGATCTTGAAGTTGGTATACACAATTTGCTGGGGGACTTGCTCCCCTGTAAAATGGTAAAAACATGTGCTGGTGAGGTAAAGTTCTCAAAGCACATTGAGCTTAATATCTTGGGTGTCTGACGTCACCTGCTGCTATGTTGACTAACAAGGAAAGACATTAGACTTGTCAATAAACATTTTTGATGTTGTCAGCCTTTGTTTTGAACCAACGACAAAATGCAATTCAAGCTTCTGACAATAAACCGGTATTTAAAGTTAACCTTTTATTGCTGTTCATCTATTCATCCATGCTTGTATTTTCTAAACTATTTGCCCTACTGAAAGACAGAGTAGAGGCAAGATGAGCAGGGCAGACCAGACATCCCTATCCAAAGCACCAATCTCCAACTTATCACAAGGATGTCAGAGATGGGCTGTCATGTGCTGCAGGTCAGACGGGGAAGAACTGCAATGATTAGCATGCCACCACTACATGCCAGACACAGGAGTGGCTGATAATTTATAGAGTGCTTGGAGATATATATTGCCCTGCTACAGGAAACAAGGATTCACCATGCAAGGTATTCAAGGTAATACTCCTGAGCACCTGAGGTGGTGCAATGCCTCCCATCAAGGTGGATGCTCATATGTAAAATACACTAATTGAGGAGGTATTCTTTGCAACTGCAGTAAGGCAGAGTAGAGTGCCTGCAAGATTTTGACCCCACAAAATGGGCTCTTAAATCAAGTATATTTCTAAAATGTTATACATGTGATAGTACAAACAGCTTATGGGCATTGCTATTGACAAGACTGTTAAATCAGGCCAGTGTTGTCAACAGCAATACCTATAAACTGTTGACAACACTGGAAAACCAGACCAACCTTAGTTAAGCTGTGCAATGGATGGCAGGTAGAAGGTGGTTGTGACCGGGGGCCATATTAAGCAGCCAGTTGTACACCATTCATGATATCCTGAAAATAAATGGTGTTTCCAACTACTAAAATCTAGGAGTGCATCTTCATGAGCCACAAAACACTCCATACTTGCAGCCTGCTGTGGGCCATATTATTAGACCTTTTAGAGGCGCATAACCTAAAGGTGAAGCCTACCTATGTGGTGTCTGATTTTGAATGTATGACTATCTGAAGTATGCTGTCCAACCTCCCCCCATTCCCTGGTAAAAGGCTGCCGCTTCCACTTTTCTCAATGTGTTTAGCAGACACTCTAGTGTCATGGGCTAGCAACTTCGTATGGCTTGGACAGCCAGTTCAGCTACATATGAAGTTTGCATTCCTGACACCCACAGAGGTATAGGTGGCATTTGCACAGCTGTGTTTTTTTCCACCTACAGCCACATCCCTGCTGGAATAATTTAAATAAATCTTTGTCCTGGGACATAAGCACAATTGTGGCATCTCTACCCCCAGAGAACACTAGTTTCCACCTGACTACCCTCTGTTTTCTGGTATGTTAGTGACCTATGCACCAGGGAGTTTCCTAGGAGCAAGAACTATGTGGAGGCAAGGCACATTTACAGAGTGGCTGATAGATCTGCATTCAGTGGTTGAGTTCCAGCAGGATGAGCAGAAAAAATGTGGACAGTATGAAGATTCATCTACTCACTGGCATGCCGTCTAATCTGCAGAGGCACTCCAACCATCTTAGGGACACATGTCTTCAATGGGTTGTGGAGCACTGAAGGGGAAAATACCTGCCTGCATTTTTCCATAATGTGTCACTTGCCCAAAGTTATGACAGCTACTGCAACTGTGTATGTCAAGGCTTTCTGTGTACCATTTGGCTTCTTTCATATCTGATGTGCTTCTTTCACTGTTGGCATTTCCTTCTTGTGTGGTAGTAATAAAAGGATATCTCTGACCATTTAATGAATGGGCTTGTTATTGGTACATGCTTACAACCATCCATTACCAGTCTAATAAGCCTGCTGCCTGTGTGTTCTTCACCAGCTCAAGGAAGTCCTTCCACCTCTGCATCCCTTCTACCATTATATAGGCACCTGTTTGTAGGTCTTATCCTGATGGTTGTGGTGGTGGTGATGTTCATGGCTGTCCAATACACTTCCACTGTTGTGTGTAACTTTTCTGTGCCTGTTTCTTTGCATGGTCAGCTCACACTTCAACTTTCCTTTTCATAACCTTCCTGTCTGACTTGTAGGCTTTGCTCACTCTGCCATTTGTGGTTTGGTGCTTTCATACTTCTGGTGTCATACTATGGGTTCTTACTCATTTTGCCATCAGGCAGTCATAATGCACTCCCAGATTTGTCCACAATAGGTGCTCAGACCATCAAAACTGTTTCCTGCCACCC
Organism: Protopterus annectens; assembly: GCF_019279795.1. Lineage (NCBI taxonomy): Eukaryota > Metazoa > Chordata > Ceratodontiformes > Protopteridae > Protopterus > Protopterus annectens. The sequence continues at coordinate 1,143,765,380 of NC_056735.1, forward strand.
CAGCGAAGTAGCCACTGTACTCCGAAATATGCCCAAATTGCCCAGCTCCACACTCTATCATGGAGAGTGAGCCTTTTAGAGAAACCTCATTTACACTATTTATATTCATGATTTCGCCGTTGTGGTCAGTATCCATTGCTCATGGTCAAATATGGAAATACAGATGTATGTTGCCTGGTAAACCAAAAGCTTCATCCTGGGGCTCGGTCAGCTCTTGCAACACCACCACAATCTGGTACACTGCCTGCAGTACTGAGTCTGTTGCAACCCTCTGCTCAACAATTGCTCATGAGCAAGACCCTAAAATACTTAAAACTCTTCCACTTTGGTTAGTTGAATCTCTCTCTCCTGCAGAGAGCTGCACAATCTTTTCTGGGACAAAACCATGACTTCTGATTTGGAGGTACTGATTTGCATACCATCCACTTCACTATGAGCTACAAATTAATACAGTAAGACTCACACAGCAGTGAAAGTGTAGTGGACAACCATGAAAACCACCATAAAGATAAGACCTACAAATAGTGTATGCCACAGATTTCTTTCCTTCTTGTTTTCAATAAAAATACCACCACACACAGAAAATATACCGTTGATCGTACAAAACATGATGTGTACATGATAATGCTAAGTGAAGCAAACATTAATGCACTTACAACCTTTGTAGCAATTGTAACCCAGGCCCATAGTGTTATTGTACAATGATGAAAGTAATAATTGTTTGGAAAGAGCTAGCATTCATTTATAATTTAATTATTATTATTTAAAATAAAGATTTTATCTTAAGATAAAAAAGTATGAATATAACAAGTAAAGACAAGTAAATAAATGTTGGTATGGAGGAGACACACTGAATGTATAGTGTTTATGCTTTGGAAAATATTAGTGTCATGTTTTCATTTCTCATAGTGGTACATTTCTATAACTCACAGGATCTACTATTTGAAGAGTTATAGTACTCTGATTACAAGACAGCTGCTCGTGAGACTTCGCTGCTGAATGCCATGTTTAAGAAGAAGGAATAAACATAAAGCAGTGTTCCTGATTCCAGTGTATATTTCATAAATATATATTTTGGTTTTGGTACTGGTCAGAAAAATATGAAAGTAAGCTAGATTTTATGAGAACAGAACCTTATCTTTATAGCTGTGGCGCAGTGTAAATATTACTTTATGAGGGGAAAAATCATGTAACACAATGATAATGTATGTTTTGGTGCTGTATTTCTAAAGGGCTTGCTCATACTAAAACATACACACATACCACAAATACATGTCTGGTACACCTAAGAGTAATCAGCACAAGAGAGTACCTTGTAGCCTCACAATGTTTTGGATCATTTCAAGAAAATAACCATGTATAAAGTAACTCATGTATAAAGTAAGAGGTGTAGCCATTCATTAACATCTATAGCCTGAAATGAGATAGCTTTGTGTAGCAGACTGGACAAGACTACTTCGAAGCAAGAATATTATCAGTTAGGCAGATTAATAGATAAGAATAATTCTGGTTATAGTTCTTAGCCAAAAATGCATGTTTTGTGGTGTCTCCTCAAGTTACATATCTTTACTGATAAATGTATGACAAGCACATTTAGATTAGGTTGACATTTTAAAATAAAACTGTGAATGGATTATAGATGCAAATGACTTATACACAGAGGACAACAAATTATTGGACAGCCGCATCAACATAAGAAAGAAACTAAAAACAATGACTGAAATAAAGCCATGAACAAGCAGTGGAGAAAAGAGAACTTCGTCAGACATTAATTTGTTAAAATATTTGAACAAGTCACGTGAGGAATCACTTTATTAAGCACACACATATACATATAACACACACTATTAAAACCTTTCTTATTTTTCAGAAAACTGCATGACATTATTTATAACATTAGTGCCACCTAGTGCTCATACTGAATCAATACACTAGTGGCTAGGACTTCAAAATGCACTTTACACTCAAATAATCTTTTAAACTAGAATATGCATTTGTATTAAACAGCATTTGCAAATATACTACCATTGTTTCTAAAAATGCCTCTATCTCTGTCTCCTCCCTGATAAAATACTCCACCTGTTCTAAAACATGAACTTCAAATTGCTGCAGTTTTCACAAACAATATTATGTCAATATCATGCATTATTAATCTATTTTTTTAAGATGTTCATCCACAGTTTGCCCTAAAGTCCCAATAGATTTACCTATGTGGAATTCTGGATAACCTCTACACAAAGCCATGTAAACTACTATATCTGAACCACAAGTACAGCTACTTTCACTCCCAAGGTTTCTCCATGTAAACAGGTTAATACTGTACAAGCTGTTAGACATATGTCTTTAAATTCTACACCCTGCAGAAGCAAAAGTATTATTTGGTCTGCACAAAGAAGTGTAAATATATGGTATGACATCATACTACACTGTTAAACTCATGTAATATGGATGAGCATAGCTATGGCATAGTGTAACGAGACTGGAGTGGGAAGTTAGCTGCTACTGACATGCTATACTTTTAAATGTGTGCAATACACACAAGCATTGCTATGGAACAGTGCAACTGGGCTATTGTGGGAAGTTAGCTACTGCTTCACAAAGGTATCCTATATACCACTAGAGAGGACAGCAAACAGGTTGACCATTCAATGTCTGAATATTGCATTGCCCTCTGATCCAACTTTGAAGATCAAGGATACCATGCATCTAGAAGAGTCCAGTGGATTTCATGGGAAATCTCTGTCATCTATGTTATGTTAGTGGCTTGTCAATCCCAGTTCATTCAAGCTTCATCCCTCTGCATCAAGAAACTAATAGTGGTCTGGTACATGTTGCTGTATAATAATTTGCTAAGTCCAGACTTCCAAGGACATCTTTTCCCAAGTGCAAGTACTGAGGAAGAACCTCCTTCTCCTTGATTGCTTCCACTTTAAAACATTCAGGAAAGAAATACTACAGATTGCAGAGGGATCTCCTTTTCATAGGTTCATTGGAGGCTACTATGTTAATGGCCCTAGAGCCCTTACAAGCCTAGACATATTCATCCCAAGTAGCCCCAATGTCAGTGGTTAGGTGAGTGAAGTTTGCAGAGGTAAGGGTCTATGATAGTTAATATCAACTTCCTCTGTTCAGGAGGGACATGGACACCACCCCAGGAGTAAATTTGTGGACACCAATCCATTGATCTAGGTTGTGTCTGAAGAGGGTCAGGGAGGAGCTCTGTTTCACATAAATTGGAAGCTCATTCCCAGGAAGTGGCAGTCTCTGGGAGATGTATCTGTCTCTCCAGCATGACCTGTTCATGTCAGAGGCTAGCTTAAGATCCCTGGAGCAAGTGACCCTCCTGCAGTTTGATTTATGAATGTGTATCATTTCCATCAGGGCCGGGTCAGAGAATGCCCTGTAAGCCAGGCACAAGTTAACCCTTTGCAACCTGTAGGGGACAGAATAAAGTGACAGGGCTTTCAGTCTTTCTGCATAAGACTTGTTTTGCATACCCTGTAATTTCTTGGTGAGAAACCTCTGTGGTCTCTCTAACTGTTTCAGGTGTCTGGTGAGGTACATGCAAGAGGGAGCATTGTACTCAATTATTAGTCTGATGAGGGCCGAGTATAATGGAATTATTACAATCACAAAACTTGCCATAGTGCAAGAACAACTACCCAAATGAGACCAGGAAATTCTTTATTCAAAATGTTAAGCACTTTCATTCCTGTTTTTGGAACTTCATCAGAACATTAACAATCAATTTAAAAAAAACACATTTAAATATGTTACTCAAAGTCACCTGTTGAAACCAATCTAATCACAGAACTTAAACAATTAAACAATTAAGCATCACAATTAAAACCATTTAATCAAACTCCATAATATTTTCATTTTAATACAGAAATAACAGAACAAGTTTCATTTAACCCTGGGAAATTGGTCGCATCCAACCACAACTGCCACTTCAGCTCACACTTTTCCAAATGTTCTTCAGTAACTAAAACCCATGGGTCACGCACAACTTGTTCTACTACCAATAAACAAAATAATGGTTACTCTCTTTTTCAGTATGTTTATGTAGTGCACCACTAAATTTATTTTTACAAATTTTGAATAAATGTTCATAGATGCGCTTCCTTAATTTCCTAGAAGTTTTCCCCACATCTAAACAATCCTACCTTGGTTTGTGATTTATTGATCTTTACTGTTAGAAAGAAGTGTCAAAGAAGAAGTGGGATTGTCAGAAAGAGAAAGATGAAGAAAGTAGACAGGAGTATAAGGAGATGAGGTGCATGGCAAAGAGAGAGGTGGGGAAGGCTAAGGATAAGACATATGAAGAGTTGTATGAAAGGTTGGACGCTAAGGAGGGAGAAAAGGGCCTGTATAGATTGGCTAGACAGAGGGACCGAGCTAGGAAAGTTGTGCAACAGGTAAAGGTAATAAAGGATAATGAGGGAAACATACTCACAAGCGAGGAGAGTGTGTTGAGCATATGGAAAGAGTACTTTGAGGGGCTGATGAATGAAGAGAATGAGAGAGAGAGAAGATTGGATGATGTGGGGATAGTGAATCATGAAGTGCAATGGATTAGCAAGGAGGAAGTAAGGATAGCTATGAAGAAGATGAAGAATGGAAAGGCTGTTGGTCCAGATGACATACCTGTTGAAGCATGGAGGTGTTTAGGTGAAATGGCAGTGGAGTTTTTTAACCAGATTGTTTAATGAAATTTTGGAAGGTGAGAGGAGGCCTGAGGAATGGAGAAAAAGTGTTTTGGTACCAATTTTTAAGAATAAGGGTGTTGTGCAGAGCTGTAGTAACTACAGAGGGATTTAATTAATCAGTCACAGCATGAAGTTATGGAAAAGAGTAGTGGAAGCTAGGTTAAGAAGGGACTTGAAGATTAGTGACCAGCAGTATGGTTTCATGCCGGGAAAGAGCACTACAGATGTGATGTTTGCTCTGAGATTGTTGATGGAGAAGTACAGAGAAGGTCAGAAGGAGTTGCATTGTATTTTTGTAGACTTAGAGAAAGCATATGACAGGGTGCCTAGAGAGGAGTTGTGGTATTGTATGAGGAAGTCAGGAGTGTCAGAGAAGTATTTAAGAGTGGTACAGGATATGTACGAGGGTAGTGTGACAGCAGTGAGGGCTGCGGTGGGAGTAACAGATGCGTTTAAGGTGGAGTGGGATTACATCAAGGATCAGGTCTGAGCCCGTTCTTATTTGCTATGGTGATGGACAGGTTAACAGATGGGATCAGACAGGAGTCCCCGTGGACTATGATGTTTGCAGATGACATTGTGATCTAGGGAACAGGTGGAGGAGACCGTGGAGAGATGGAGATATGCTCTAGAGAGAAGAGGAATGAAGGTCAGCAGGACTAAGACAGAATATATGTGTGTGAATGAGAGGGAGGACAGAGGAATGCTGAGGATGCAGGGAGTAGAGGTGGCAATAGTTCAGAGTAATGGTGAGTGTGGAAGAGAGGTGAAGAAGAGAGTACAGGCAGGATGGAGTGGGTGCAGAAGAGTGTCAGGAGTGATTTGTGATAACTAGTACCAGTAAGAGTTAAATTGAAGGTCTACAAGAGAGTAGTGAGACCAGCCATGTTATATGGGGTAGCACTGACAAAAAGGCAGGAGTTAGAGCTGGATGTGGCAGAGTTAAAGATGTTAAGATTTGCACTGGGTGAGACGAGGATGGACAGGATTAGGAATCAGTATATTAGAGGGTCAGCCCAGTTTGGAAGGTTTGGAGACAAAGCCAGAGAGGCAATATTACATTGGTTTGGACATGTGCTGAAGAGGGATGCTGAGTATATTGGGAAAAATATGCAAAGGATGAAGCTACCAGGTAACAGGAAAAGAAAAAGGCCTAAGATAAGGTTTATGGATGTGGTGAGACAGGACATGCAGGTGGTTGGTGTGACACAGCAAGATGCAGAGGACAGGAAGAAATGGAAACAGATGATCTGTTGTGGCAATCCCTAACTGGAACAGCCAAAAGAAGATGGTGACTGATAGAAAGAAGTGTGACTGTGAGTGATAGTGAGCCGAAGCTACTGACGTAAAGGAATTACAACTTTTGTCTGGCTTGCAGAATTTGTATGGTCAAAACAACTTTACTGTACTTAATTTATTATTTAGTTGTATATTGCAGGTGTGATTTAAGTTCTCTGAATTCTGTGGTTACTGTTTTTGATTATTCTTTTCTTTTACAATATTTTATTGGTTTGACGCTGAATATGGATATGTTAAATGAGTATGTAATTAATGATTTGCTAATGCACAAATATCTTGTACAGTGTAATAAATGCTATGCATATTTAAAGGTAACAGCTGATAACACTGGTGATCTGTGTTCCTCGTGTCAAAAGTTGGATGATTTTCTTACCATTGTTAGAAGTAAATCTAGACTTGATGATGATTGCACTTGTGCAATTGGCATGGTGTGGAGAACTGTTGTTTCATATATTAATGACTGGACTGATAAAATAAATAATGTTAGGCATAGAACAAATAGAACACATTTAGGAAATGATGCATCTATTGTCTGCAAAGATCATTCAACCCCTATGAAATAAGACGATGCCCCTGACAACTTTGGAATTCTGGATGCAAGTATTCAGCAATCTGAGGATCCAGTTTGTTTAGAAGGAAACAAAAAAAGAAAGAAAGGAAGAAGTTCACAACAAATAACAAGGAAAAAAAAGAAACTGATTAAGGACTGTAAAGGAAAGAGTATACATAATAAAAAGGATACTGCTTTGTTATGTGACACACAGGTTACAGGGAATAATGATATTTTTTCTATCAGAAAACCTTCAGTCTACAGAAAAGACATTGTTTTTCCAACAGAGAAGGTAGAAAAAAAGAGGCAAGGAGCAGGTGAAAAGGAAGAAATCAAAACTGAACGTGGAAGGATTGAAGAACATTACTGTAAGAAAAAAGAAGAGAAAGACAGAAGTTGACTACATGGCTCAAGCTGTGGATTAATACCAGCTGGATGAGAATTTAAAACACAATGAAAACAGTGGGATTAATAATGGCGATGAAGATCTATCCTTCGTAAAAATTGATAGAGCAGATATTGCTGTATTAGAAGCTAAAGATTCTTTAGAGCTGGCCAGCAAAGATATTCTTGTAATTAGAGATTCGATTATTAGAGGAACTGATACTTATATTTGCAGAGAAGATAATGAACATTGAATAGTGTTATGCTTGCCAGGAGCAAAAATAGAAGATGAGAGACAAGCCTTGGAACGCCTTAATGTAAGAACTACAGATCCATTTTTAATCATTTAATGATGTCATCCGCAAGGATTCTGTTAGTAGGGAACTGACAGCCCTCTTAGATAGTATAGCTTGTACTGGTGTTAGGACGTATTTTTCACAAATCCCTATAGAAAGGATAGTCAGGTCACTGTGAATGAAGTGATTTTTTTTTGGTAAAAACCTACATGGAAAAAAAAATGTCCTGGTTTAAAAAATGGAAATGTGTAGCGCATCCAAGCCCAGTTTTGGGCACACGTGTTTAGACAGGATGGCATGCATTTGTCAAGATCAGGGAAAATAATTTTTGCAGCAAATATTTTGCAATAAATGACAAATACTAGCCAGGATTTTTGCCAGGTCAAAAATGTAACAGTTCACAGATAGCAACATTTGATGCATCTCTGATGGTTGTTAATGCTAGGAGCATTAGTAATAAAGTTTTTTTATTGGAAAATTTGCTACGTTCCCACAAGACTGATGTTACTTTTTGTGAAACATGGTTAAAGAACAATGACTGGAAACCAGTTCTGTCAGGGTATAAATGTTTTTACTGTAACAGACATTCTAACAAAAAATCAGGTGGAGGTGTTATGATAGGGATTAAAGATAGCTATGAGACTTGTAATTATTACATGTTCAGTGATAACAACAAAACTATAGACTGTGTAACTGTGACCATAAAGACAACCCTGGAAAATATAACAATTGTTGGAGTGTATAGGCCACCAGAGTCAAGTGCAGATGACCTAGAGGAATTCATACATTTCTTGCATGAAACACAGGAGGGAAAAATAATATTAGCTGGGTACTTAAATTTACCAGAAACAGACTGGAATAATACTGATTCAACAAAGTTAGTAAGGAAATTATTCACAATGTATATTCAGGAACAACAATTCCTTCAGATTGTAAAAAAACCTACCAGGAGACAGAACATACTAGACATTGTTTGTGTTCCTCAAGAAATTACTGTTACTTCAAGTCAAGTTTTACCACCATTGATGCGTAGTGATCATTGGGTTATAAAGGTTAATTTGGTTAATTTGTTGCTAGATAATTCTGCCAAACTGAAATCTAAATCAATGCACAGAAGGTTAATTACAGATTATATGGAAGCAAAACAGTCACTATGTAAAACTAACTGGAGTGAGGTGTTCAGTGGAAAAACTGCAGATGGAATGTGGAAAGTTTTGAAAGAGAAATTGAGTGCAAAAAATCAAAAACAATGTTTACCATCAGGATCTAAGCATACAACATCAGGGGGATATATTTCCATAAGAGCGAGATATCTAATTAAGGTGAGAGACAAAAAAAAAAACATAAGAAATGTAAGACAGGTTGAACTACAACTTTGAAAACTGAAATAAACAAGCTGGACAAACAGATTAAGCATAGTGTGAGACAAGATCAAGAAAATTTTGAAGAAAATTTATATAAAGATATTGAGCATAATAGGAAACCTTTTTATAGATACATAAGATGTGGAAGGAGTAAAGACACACAAATTGATAAACTGTGTACAGATTCTAAAATTTATTTTCAGACACAGCAGATTATAGATATATTTACAAAAGTGATAAGTTGTCCTAGTGACATCCAAGTAACCCCCAGATACTGGCATCAAACTACATTATATTGAAAAAGAACTACACAAACTGGATCAAATCAAAGGACAGGGAGGAGATGGAATTAGTAACAATGACCTGAGAACACTTCAGCAAGAACTTACAGTACCATTATATCTATTATTCACTAGGTCATGTAAATATGGGGAGATTCCTCAAGATTGGAGACATGTACTTATTAAACCTGTCTTTAAGGGAAAGGGGAGTAGGACAAACCCAGAGTCATATAGACCCTTAAGTCTACTTTCATGTTGTGGAAAAATAATGGAGATGGTAATATTGGATAAGTTATTGTCAGAACTGGACAGGTTGGGACTTGAAGCCATATATCAGCAGTCATATGTTGAAAACAGGTCTATTACCACCTGTATCATGATGTTCTATAACAATATAGTAACAGCTATTAATGAAAATTGTGCTGTGATGTAATTTATATAGATTTAACTTCAGCATTTGACAGGGTCATACACAAAACACTGATTAAATTAGTACAACTAGGTATTAATGTACTTTTGATAAGATAGATAGCCGCATGGCTTACATATAGGACATTGCAAGTATCATACAGCAAATGGACAGGTCAAATCCTTGGTTACAGTCAGGGTGTCCCACAGGGCTCTGTCCTAGGCCCTTACCTGTTTAGATTGCATCTTTCAGACCTAACATTTTCATCTGAGGTGTTCTACTGTCTATATGCAAATGACCTGAAATTGGGTAAACTGATTACATGTGTTACAGATTAGGCATGTCTGCAAAATAACTTGACTACATTCATCATTTGGGCTCAGGAGAATAATATGCTGATAAATACATCAAAAACTAAGCATTTGAGATTTGGGAGACATAAACTGAAAGGTTAATATTTAATACAGCAACCATGTGATTGAAACTGTAGACTCATTTAAGGACCTGGATATATGGATAGATTCAGCTAAGAGTTTTTCTAATCATATCAGCCAATTGGTTAATGATAGTTATACAACTATAGGTTGTATAAAAAGATTTATAAAGTCTAGGAAATCAAAAATGATGAAGTCATTGTTTGTTAGTTACATTAGATCCAACCTTGAGTACGGAATAACACTATGGAAACCCTATAAGACAACAAGCATGAGTAAACCGGAAAGAGTTCAGCGGAAATATACCAAGGACATCCATGGCTGTGAAAACTTAAGTTATTATGAAAGACTAAGATATCTGAACTTGTACAGTGTCTCTTACATATATCTAAGAGGAGATCTTATTCAAATATAGAGGGTATTTAGAGACAACTACCTCTAGGAATGTTTGGGGTTAACAAAAAGTACTAAAGAATCATCAGACAACCCATGTAAGGAGATACTACAGGAATGAGAAGTGTACTAATTGGTTCTCTGACAGAGTAGCTAATGCTTGGAACAGACTGTCTAATTACATTAAAGCAAGTACTAGTTTAGATATTTTTAAGAACAGCCTAGACACTAATTATGGGAACAAGTGGTTTGGTATACTGGCAAGCTAGAAGGGCATTAATGCCTGTGCTTGAAATATCTTTATGTATGTATTTGTATGTATATGTATGTATAAAATGTAGGACATAATTTACATTAAGCCAAATAAACTGCCATTCTTGAATTACTGGAAAATCAACCATCTATTTTAAATAAAAACAAACAAAACCAGAAGTAGCAGAACTGAAGGACCAAATTGATAAACAACAAATACAGCAGTAACAAAACCCAAAGGATAAACCACAGCAGAGTATGAATAAAATATTTAATAACCAGGATAAGCGCTTTTGAGTAAAACTCTTTTTCAAATCCATTTACAAAACATAAAGCACAAACCTATTTAAAAACCACATTCAACCAATAAAAATGCAATACAGCACATACCCTCTAGAGGGACCAATCAATTTGATTTCCAGGGTCTATGCCCAAAAAGAACAGGCTTCAGTGGTAAAACACTATTAAGCCTTGGCACTCTATCTACCTGCAGATCTGCAATCCAGTTTACTTCAACCTGTTCTATTTTGAGGGAAATATCACCCTCTCCTCTAGTTGCAGCACAGAACTGCAGGACCATAAATTTAAAAGTAAAGTCTCACATTTTTTAACATGCTGTGCTAGTACATGATGCTAACCACCAGTCCTTATATCTCTGCAATGTTGTAGGACCCTCTCCTTCAACATTCTGTTGGTTTTGCCAACATAAAATGAGTCACAATCCTGGCACTTCATTTAACAGACCCAGTTCCTGGTAATACAGTTTGCAAAACCTTTCAAACAATACACACTTCCAGTGACAGGATGTTGAAATTTATTAGACTTAGCTATAAAGACACAGGCTTTACAATGTCCACACGGAAATGTTCCTATCCGTTGCATTCTCAAACCATACTGCCCAGAAATATATCCCATAGAGTCTTTACAGAGCAGTCTCTTTAGATTAGGTACATTTCTGAACCCAAAGACAGGAGCTGAACCTGCAACCTCCTTAATACCATCATTCGAATGTAGAATCTTCCAATTCTCATGTATAATCCTCTTAATTTTGTTAACATCACTGTTATAACCAATAGTCAACCTCAGGCGCCCTCTATTGTTCACAATGTCCATATGTCCTCTAGTCCGAGAGGCTAATTCAGAAGTAGGACTTCCAGCTCGACCACCACCAAACCAAGGTCTTGCAGAGGTCTGCCTCCACACATGATGTTCCCTGTTTGCCATCCTTATGGCTCCCTGTGAGTAACCTCTCTCTTCAAAGCATGACAGCAGAAACTCAGTCTCTCTATCATACACATCATCTTGGGTACACAGTCTTGAGGCACGCATAATTTGCCCTTTCATAATGTTAAAGACATGCTGGGGGTGCATACTCCCCCTCCCCAAATAGGTGTTCTTCCAGCAATCCTTTCTATAAGTCCTGGTCTGCAGAAACCCTGGTGCATCCATAAATAATTCCACATCAAGGAAGGCTATTGAGGTGGTGGAGTAGTTGACAGAAAAGGTCAAATAACTAGTGCTCTGCTGTAAATAAGCCACAAAATCCACCACCTGTTCTTCTGACCCCTTCCAAACAATAAAGAAGTCATCAATAAACCTTTGGTAAAAATAGATGAAGTTTCTCCAGGTATTATGGGGACCAGGGACACAGCACTCCTCCCACTGTGACAACACCAAGTTGGCATAAATGTTGGCACATGCCGCTCCCATGGCTACACCCCATTTCTGCAAATAATACTTCATACCAAACATAAACACATTGTTATGCAGAATAAGCTCAAGAAAACTGCATATCTGTGCAGTCTCATCAGGACCACATACATTCTTCCCAGTCAAAAAGTCACTAACTGCTTTAATCCCCATGTTGTTGGGTATAACAGTAAATAAACTATTAACATCAAGCTTAACCAAGATCGAATGCCCAAGCTGCTGCTGATCAGTAGATATTTGCAAGTATAAAGAAGTCAGAAAATGGGCAGTGTCCTTTAATACCACTGGTGCAAACTCCAATGCAGGTTTTAGATGGCTCTCAACCCATACTGACATACATTCAGTCACCCAGCCCCTGCCAGAGACCATCAGCCTCAATGGCGGATCCATTCAATTTTTATGCACCTTCGGTAATCCTTTGATCATGGGTATAACAGGATCTGTTGTCTTCACAAAATTATATGTCTCCTCCATAATCACCCATGACCTAACCAGCTCCTCAAATCTGTCATTCACATTTACAATGATCTTTTTTAACTTCACATATTTTTACTTCCATGTAGGTTTCTAGATCATTAAGCATACATCTCATTTTCTCTTCATATTTGGTACTCGCCATGATCACAACCACACCTCCTTTATCTGCCAGCCTGATGACAATGTCATCTCTACTCTTAAGTTCTTCAAGAGCTTTATATTCATCCTTGGTCAGATTATAAAAGTCCCTCCTCTTCTGCTCATGAACAACTTTCGCTATCTCACCTTCACAAGTCCTAATGAAGGTATCTACAACAGGATGTAGGGCAGGAACAAATACAGTGTTTCTATTACCCTATCGTACAATTTAAATAGCGAACGCTATTTCATCTTACCTCAAATATCTAAACCACAAAATATCGAACATACAGAACAGCAAATTTTTTCCCAGGGAAAAAAAAATTGCTGTTCTGAAACACAAACACACAACACAAGCACAATAAAATAAATAAACCACACACAAACACTTAACAAAACCATAATTCTAATCCTACACTACTACCTATTCACTCACCTTAACCCAACCCTAACCCTAAAGTCCCTAACTATCGCACACTCACCTTACCTGCTCCCTAACCCTAATGTTCCTATCACACACTCACCTTACCCTGATCTGTTCCCACACTTACCTTAACCCGGTCCGTAACCTCCGTTCACATACTTACCTTACCCCAGTCCGTAACCTTCCCACTACAGTAAAGTAAATAGCGAAGCCATGGAACAGACAACCGAAATCTTACCCTAGGTAAGATTTAGAAGTTCTGCGGCTTTGTTTTCAGTTTTCGTCAAAAACAGGTCGATATTATAGCATTCGAAGTTTAAAAACTATGATACTATAATATAGACCCCAAATACACTCGGCTTCCTAAGCCTCATTGCATTGTTTACATCTTCCCTCCAGTTCCAAACATACACCTCAGCATAATACTTCTCCCAGACAGTCATAAATCCTTCACAACCTCACTGTCTCAGGGGTTGTGCAGGAATGAATGTAAAGCCTTTATTTAACACAGTCAACTGTTCACTATTTAGCTCAATACCAGAGATATCCACCACCAATGTATCCTTCAGACTTCTGTCCTCCTCCTGTTCCTGCTCTGGGCATCTATCCTCTCCCTCGACTGAAAGGCTTTCAATCTGACTGGCACCAGTAACACTGGAAAACCTGAGCCAGTACAGTACTGCTGTTTAGGTCTCGCCCCCAAATTCTCTCTGGAGGATAAAGGCTCTTGGAGGCTCCGTGTAGAAGGCAAACTGTCCACCAAAGTACCTGTTGTGGCAGGGCCCGTCACAGTACAATCCACTACTGAACCAGTGCTGCATGCTCTCATTAATTTGATAAACCCCTGTTAATCATGGCAGCAGCCATCACTCCTGCCTCCACAGCCTATGAATACCATCACTGTTATGAAGGTAATCTGCAGAAGACTTATTAGAATTAACAGAGATGGGACGATGTGCACTTGTGTTCATTCTTTCCTTGGGCAAAACAAATATGTTCCCCTTCACGAAATCACTATAGTCTGTCCTCAGCTTCTTCAATTTGATCTGTTTAAGCCTACTCTCATAGGCATTCAGGGAGCAGAACAACTCATACACTTTATTTTCACAAACTTCCACTGCAAACCTCGGTGCTATTCTTGCCTGTGTAGCTTCCACTTTTTGCGTCAATGAACTTACTTCGGGTTTGAAATAACTAATTAACAACTGCATATATTTAAAACTCATCTGCAGGTTAATTTCTTGCCACTGTGCCAGTAATTCTGGAAATGTATTCCCATACGTAGGCAAACATAGCACCCTGAGGCAGTGAGGCACTACCTTATGGTGCAGGCAAGCCTCTAAGTAACAGTTCTGCCACTGGAGCCGCTTTAGCTTAAACAAGTCTCTCTCTAAACTGAAAAATCAAATATTTTAGCTCTTCATCATCGGCAGGTAAGGCAGGTTCTGTACAATCTTCACTTGGAAGATTTAACTAAATACACAGATTAGTACCTTGTGCAACCGCTAACCTGAAAACTATCATTTACCAAAATGTAAGAACACTGGGGGCAACAGCCACATTTATACATATCCATGATATAGGTGTGTCTACTTTTTCTTGAGAAAAACTCATTTCCTTTTTTCCAAATAATTCTTAAAATTACCTCCCTTTTTTGTAAACCACATAAGGTGTTTCTCCTAATTTTTCCAATAAACTCCTATCTCCCAACAAAAGAGCCCAAATTTTATACAAAACATCCGTAACAGCTCTACTATCTATTAATTTATTACATTTGTTAACCAGGTAGTGCCCGACTGGGCAAGTAGCCCATTTTCAGCAGAGACCTGGGGAGAAAAGCTCCAGTAAGAATGCATAGAAGTAAAACTACAACATTAATACAAACTGAAAAAGAAACAGAAGTAAAAATATAACACACAATAAAATGAAATAAACACAGTACAATTGATTCAAGGGCATATTGATGCAAAGGAAATAAAGTAAGAAAATTTAGAACATTTGACCATAGGTTTGTGAATCAAGAATCGTTGAGCAGTACATCATCATTTCTTGGTAAGATGGGTATAAAAATTGAAACTGACTTGGAGCATTGTACAATTACATATGCTATACAATAAAGACGTGTCATTGAGTAATATAAATCTTTGTAGAAGTGACATAGAAAATAAGTTGGTAGTAAAAACATCCTGAGCTGAGTTTATCCTGGTGAACAGCATGTGCAGAGCCAGTTATCTTTAAGGTATTCCTTTAGCTTTATTTTGAAGGAAGAATAGTAGTGCGTGGTTTGCATGCTTAGAGGGAGAGCATTCCAGGACTTAGTTATATTACTAGAGTAGAGGGAGTCTCCATGGTGGTTGTGAGATTGTATAATTTTGAGCAGTGGCTTATCAGAAGATCTAAGGGACCTGGTATTTACCTGTAGTTGGACTAGGGTGGAAATTGCTGGGCAGTTATTTAGGTTATCTAGTGTAAATGTGGTAATAAAAATCTTATTACAATCATATCTAGATTTTGGGGTTACCAAATTTGTATATCCAATATTTTAATTCCTATTTGAAATAATAAGTGGTACATAAAAAAATTCCTTCTCTTAGTTAGCACTTCATCCTCTATTTCTGCTATACACTTGTGAAACACTTCCAAGTCAGATATTCTTGCTAGCTAAACTAGCAGCTCTTTAACAAGAGCTTTGATGTTTGGGGTGACAGCTGTTGTAATGCAAAAAGGAATTCTAGAAGGTTGGCTTTCTATATATACTAGGCCAATAATTTTGATTCACATAATCCTTAACTCAGTATCTAAGTATTTTATCTTTACTATAATTATGAGTAAATTTCAAAGATTTCATTGATATTTCCAAATATCAAAGTATTTTTTCCATTTTGGACAAAATCTGCAATAAATATTATTTTTTGGTACACCATGGTTCTTAATTGCTTGTGGGAAGTGTGTGTGTGCTGACAACCTGTTTGGCATTCAATTTGTCCTTATGTGAGTCTTGCCTCCAGTTTCATAGTACATCTACATCTCTCACATAAAGTTTTTGGCTCTTTCAGGATTAAGTGGCTGTCAGTATACATGAGACAATTGCTAAATTGCCTCAGGATACCCATGTCTATCAGGCTGGTCAGTGAGATGATAGAAAACTGCCCATCCATGATAGCAGGGTCTTACTGTATGTTTTATTAGGGAAGGGAATGGGTTGTGCTGGTACAGCCAAAACTAAAAGAGAGACCTATACTTTGTGCAGGCTAAGGTTGATCAGTAAGGCAACACTGCTCAGTGTGCAACTGAGTTGCTCCTAGAACAGCAGAAAAACTTGGAAGGATTTCACTGACAGCTGTTTAGGGAAAAACTGAGCTACTAGGCATTTGCATCTGTACGAGGGCATGAAGTGCAGCACCACGCAAACACAAGGCTTAAATATGAGCAAAAATAACCCAAGTTTTAAGATAACTACCAATCAGGAAAGCATAAGCCTTCCACCAGCAATCCCCAATGTAGACAGGTTAGATCAGCACACTTCTGCCACAAGAATGCAGAAAACCACCTTCTTAATGTAGAATAGCTGGTTTGGAGACCAAGTGTAACAAGACCACACAAACTACCTACAACTAACACATACAATATAATACAGTGCAATTAGCTACATAAAGCAGCAGACAATACAGTTTTTATGCGGACAGATTCTCAAAGATCTGTCATTATGGTTAAGTACCTATATACATAGCTCTCAACTGTCCAGATTTTTGTAAAATACCCAGATTTTTGCTTCACATTTTTGGTTTGGTCTGCATATAATTTATGGTTTTCTGGCAAATCACTGAGGATTGAGGTCACTAAATAATGGCAAATATTTAAGTTTCAGACTTTATATCATACGGAAAATGCATGCTAACACAAATCCTATTATTCTGTCAACTTTCTAAGTTTATAAGAGCAACATTTAAAATCTGTTCCTGATTTTTGGGACTTTGTCCAGATTTCTTGAGCTATGGCATTGAGAGGTATGCCTGTATATTTCAGAAATGAAATGTACACTTTTGTAATGTATACTTCCATCTGTATGATTATATATACAAATAAGTATACAGATATACACATACACATATATATATATATATATATATATATACACACACACACATATGTTTTTATGTGTATATGTTTGTAGTCTTATACAACTGGCTAGTGCTTGCTATCATGTATACAGGAACAGTACTCTCATTCAAAACTATGAAGTTATATTCTCTGCCATGCTACTTTACTCTTTATTGTATTTGTCAAACTTTGTAACAGCTGTATAGGAGTATAAATCCCTAATGCAGTAAGTACATTTTCATCAAAGCCAAATGTCACTGCAAATATTATGTAAGCTGTTGCAAACAGTAGTTTATTCTTGTATATAGTTTTGTGTCTACAGAACTACTGTTGCTATTATTTGTACCATACCTTGTACATTTTTGGATTATCATACAGTTGGATTGTAAACTGCTACTATTTCTTTTCAAATACACTCTTTCACTTACTGCTATTTCTCTGCCTCTCTGACTAGGGACAAAGCTGAAAAAGGGACTGGTGACCAGTCCATTTATACTGTTATCAAAATGAAATTAAAAAACAAATGTGTGTATATAAATAGATTGATACAGATATGTGTGTGTGTGTGTATCTGCATGCATGCATGCAAGTGTAATTACTGCTCTGCAGCTAAATCAGAATAGGATCCCACTGGCCATCCACGTCCAGGAACAATGACTTTTTTGACAGAGCCACATTCTACTCCATGCTGAATCTTCTTACTGAGGAGCCAGCACCCTGTCTTCCTGGTTCCTGGGTACAACCCTTTATATAAGACACTGTAGTCACTGGGTGTAGCAGTTTCAATGATCAATGTTACTTTTGACTTATTTTCATGGACTACTATATCTGGTTTTCTTGCATTTATTTTTTGAAATGTTGGTTATGGGTGATCCCATGTGATATAAACTTTTATCATTTTCTATAATGCTTTGTGGCTCATGTTTCTAATGTCTTTCATCTTCTTCAATATTATAATGTTTGCACAGTCTACAATGCAACAGTCTTGCCACATTATTATGTCTTTCAGTATACAGTCCTTCTGCCATTAGTATATCACACCCAGCAACAAGATGTGTGACTTGTTTCCAATTCTGTTTTACAAAACCTACAATTGTCTGTTTCTCCCACATGGTCAATGGATTTTGTAAACCAATGTATACGTAGTCCACTGTTTTGGGCCACCAATATTAACCTTTAATCTTTTGGTTTAAATTCACCTCTCCTTAACCATTCCTACGTTCGATCCTGATCAACATGAGGTTGTTCCAAGAGTTTTCTATATTTCCAACTCTATTTATGCACCTTCCACATTTCTTTTCTTCTCATCTGATCCTTCACCTTATATTCTTTCCTTTTTTTTTCTGGCACATTCAGTTGCTGCCTGATTTTTATCTACTTTTGGTTTAATTTCCATTCCCACTTGACAACGATATGCTTCTGCTAAACTAAGCAGGGAAGTTATCTTAGACTTCTCCTCATGTTTTAAAACTTTTACTACATTTGGGTCTTGTGAGGTCAGCAGATATGTAAGCAATCCTACGACTGCAGTTCTATATATATAATCCATTTTGAGGAGGCCCATACCTCCTTCAGAACAGGGACTATATAGTCTTGGTATACACTGATTTTTATAAATCATTTGATGAGCATAAAGCTCTTATTTATCTGTCCAACCAATCCAACATGTTTTGGGGCCAGTCAATCATTCCAAAACTGTAAGTTAAGACAGGAGGAGAAAATTGGTTTATAGCCTGGACTTTGTTCCTAGATGTCAACATTGTTTTTAGTATTCATTTTAGTCTTCTAAAATATTCCTTACTGAGTTTTATTCACATTTGTTCATGCTTTATTGCTGATGCTTCATCATTTCCCAAATATTTATACACTCCCTCTTGCTCAAGTTCTTTTATATCACATTCCTGTCCCAGGCTAATGTTTTCTTGGTGCTGTAGCTTTCCTGCTTTAAAGGTTGCTTTTTGCACATTTATCAAGACCAAATTACATTCTTATAACATCTGAAAAAGTTTTGACCACTTACAGTTGTGCTTTCAGTTCCTCATCTATTGAACTATAATGTTTTAAATCATTGACAAAAACAAGATGAGAAGTCATTACACTTTCTTGTTTTCTGGGAGCCAAATTGTAGCCATGACCTAAGCTGTTAAGTAGACAACTTAATGGGTTAATGGTAATAAAAGAATAGCAGTGACAAAGAGTCACCCTGTAATATCCCCTTTGAATTTGTATCCCTGGAATAACAATTTGTCGTTTATCATGGCTTGATTACATTACAGCGACCATGAAACAGTGGCAATCAGTGTAGGGTGCATCTTATACATTTTAAGCACTCTTTTATCCATGAATGTGGAATACTATCAAATGCTTTTTTGTAATCTAGCCATGCCACACTTAGATTCTACATCTTTTTACAGTTATTTATTTATTGACTGCATTTCTTAATCGGGAAAGTCCACTGGGCCTGGAGAGGGCCCATTTTCAATGGAGGCCTGGGGAGAAAAGCTCCACATACATATAACAAAGAATTCTGAGTAATACTATTACATTGAAAGAAAAATAATAAAACAACAGTGAAGATAATTACTGTCATGGAAAAATAGAGGTAATAAATGGTGTATAGGATGGTGCATGGTCAGTATGGAGGATAGGGAGGGACAGGTTTCTGGGCGGCAGATAAGCTTGTGGGGTGGAGTTAATTGTAGGAAAGTGAGACAGTGAGGGAATTCTAGCCAATTTAGTTGATGCAGAGAGGAACAGTGATGGGTAGAAAATTTTGCATTTGTAGCAAATTTTGCGACTTTGTTGTAACACGAGTCTAGTTTTGTTCTCAAAGAGGACTGTAGATTGGTGAGGATGGGAGCACCAGATAGAAGTGTTGGGAGAAGGAAGGATGAGGCAAGAGCCTTTTTTGCAGAAATGCTAGGAAAATAGTTGTGTCTATACAGGGCACCCAGTTTTTGATGTTTTTTTTGGTGTTGCGGTAGATGTAAAGGTCGAAAGTTAATTTGTCATTGATAATGACATCTAGAAATTTTGTACTAGGGACAACTTCAATGATGGTGCTGTTTTGGGAGCAAACTGGGAATAATGACTTGTCAACAGGGCTGGATTTTGTGGGGGTAAATATTAAAAGTTTTGTTTTATTGGGGTTGAGGCCAAGATGGTTCTGGGACATCCAGGTTTCAGTGGAAGTAAATGCTTTATGGGTGAGATGCTGCAGTGCAGTGGCAGATTTTGAAGAGCAGATGATGGTTGAGTCATCTGCATATTGGATAACAGTACTGTGGGTGAGAGAGGAATGGAAGCTGTTGACAAATATGCTGAATAATAGGGGTCCCAGTATTGAACCTGAGGGGACACCTGTCTTTGTAGTTATAAAAAAGGAGGAAGAGTGTTGCCATTTAGTGGATTGCTTCCTGTTACTGTGATAGTTAGTAAACCATTGTAGGGTGGGGGGAGAAAGACTGAGGTTAGAGAGTTTAGTAAGCAGAAGGGAGTGGGATATGGTGTTGAATGCTTTTGATAAATCTAGGAAGAGTGCTGAGACTAAGGAGCCAGCATCTCGAGCTCTATTTACTGTGTCCAGGAATTAAATGAGGGCAGTGTTAGTACTATGTCCGGGCCTAAAGCCATGTTGAGTTGGTGTTGTATCAGATGACTGAGGAGCTGATTGTGAAAACATTTCTCAAGTATTTTGGAGACTGGGGAGAGAATGGCAATAGTACAGAAGTTTGAGAAGTCAAAGTTATTGCCGCCTTTATGACGTGGAAAGATAAATGCTTTTTTCCAGATATCATGTATGCAGGATTCCTGAATGGACCTGTTGCAGAGGATGCTGATAGGATAAGCAATGGAGGAGGCTGAGAGTTGTAAGTATTCTGCAGGTAACTTATCTGGGGCACTGGTACAGGGTTTAAGTTTGTGAAGAAGTTTTGTTGATGGTGGAGATGGGTATGGGTGTTAGTGTGAAAGAAGGTAAAGGATTTTAGGGGGAATGCACAGATGGAGTTCCTGGTGGGTCAGTTAAAATGTGTGGAAAGGTAGTAGGGAGTTTTTTGATGGTGTTGATGAAATATGTGTTAAAGAGGGAGGCTATCTCAGAGGGTGTTTTTTTCTAGGTTAGGACATAGGTTGCTGTTAGTTCCAGGGTGGAAAAGGAAGTTGATTGTCCCAAAGAAATTCTTGTGGTTTAGTTTATGTTGGTCTTGGGTAGCCTGGAATTATTCTTTTTAGTTTTTGATAACTAGGCATTTAGCCTGATTGCAAAGTTGTTTATATTGAGTGAGGTTAGACAGTGTTTTGTTTTTTTTGCCAGGCTTTGTCCCTGGAAAACATGACTTGCTTTGTGGACTTTGTAAGCCAAACGGCATATTTTGTTTTAGTCCTTTTTAGCCAGAGTGGGGCAAAACTATTTAGGATCCTAAGAAATGTAGAATTGAAGAATTCTACAGCTTCACTGAGTGGGAGAACTTTTAGTTGGCTCCCGTTGGTGTTCTGCAGGATGTCATTGAAGGTGTTTGGGGAGAAATGAGATAGATCTCTGGTATATCGATATTGGTGCAAATTTGGTATGGAGGTGGGCTTGCATATAATGAATGCTGGGGAGTGATCATTTATACTATTTGGGAAGAGAGTTCTTCATTATGACTTTATTCAACAACAAATGTGAGATTGTAGATGATATCACAAAAGTACTAGAAAGGTGTCATATCAAGTTAGCTATTATCAGAACTTTACTCTTGATTTTGCCAGCATTGCTTGTCTCTGACAGACCTGACTATGGTGGACAAAGGCAGTGGAACATCATCATTATCATTCCCTTTTTCACATTTTCTACATATGGTAGGGATTTTGCATCGACTGTCACAATCTCTCTCTTGATTCATTGCCATTTTTCTACCCTCTTCAACAGTCATGACTGACTGTCACAAATCTTCTGTCATGCCATCCATCCATCCATCTCTTTGATGGATACCCTTGTTTCATCTTGCCTTCTTCGTGTCTTTATCAGATCTTCTTCACCAGATTGTCTTCTGCTTTACTGTATGTGTGACCTTCTCTGCTACTTGGGCTTCTGCTCTGATGTCCTTATTTCTTCATCTGTCCCACAATGTGCATCCTATCACCTATCTCAGGCATCTCATCTCCATCACCAGACTTTCTCAACTGCTCTACCTTTACTGCCCAGGTTTCTGTACTGTACAGTAGTATTGGTTGCTCCACTGTTTTGTGCACCTTACTTTTCAGCATCTTTAGCACTCTTCTGTCATACACTACCCTGATACTCTCCACCAGTTGGCTACAGCCCCTCTGATCCTAGTTTTGACCTGCTCATTCAGACCGCCCTTTTCCTCCACCACCCGTCTCAGATACTTTAAGCTGTTAACTTATTCCACTTTCCCCCCTTCTTTCTCAACTTTCAGGTTCTCCTGATTTCCCCCATTTGCTGCCATTACAACTATGTTATCTGTACTTAGTTTCACCTTGTGTTCCTTCAGGTTGCATTCCATTCACATGTCATTTGCTGAAGTTCTTGTTCAGAGTCTGACTGCATTGTCACATTGTCTACATACATAAGCTTTGTTGATCTAACCCCTCCAACCTGTTTGCTAATATAGTCCATAATCAGTATGAACAGCAGTGGGCTCAGAACCGAACCCTGGTGCACATCTACTCCCAATGGGAATCCCTCTGTGAGACCAAACACTGTTCGTTCTTGTGTTATTGGGTCTTTGTACATAGCCTGCACTAATGTTTCTTGGACTTCAAACCATCACAGGATTCCCCAAACAGGCTTTCTTGAGACCTTGTCATATGCTTCCTCCAAGAAATGGAACAAGCCTTTGGGAAGGTAAAGACCATAATGAAACCAGGAATCACACAGACTGAGAAATATGTAATTTCCAGAGGCTGGAAAGCAATGAGGAAACACCAACAATTGAGTATGAACTCTGATCATGGTGGGGCACCTAAACTATTTTCACTTCCTTTATGCCTCCTGTGCAGGTTGGCTTTTGTCGCTCTCCTACTTGGGGCACAAGAGAAGAGTTTGCATGGGTTCTGTTCAAGCAGCTTTATTATATACAAACACATAACGACAGCCGTTTACTGATTTTAACTTAAGTAACATATACAAACTAACTACTGCAATCATACATGCTTACTCTCTGGCTGTACTCTCGGAATGGCACTGGGAATAGCACATGCCCGGTATTTATATGTGCACGTTCAGTCCTCGATATGCTTCTTAAAGACACAGCACATACATCTGATCTACAGCTTTATTTTGGAAAATTCTTTTACAAAGGTGACGTTGGTTTTTCTTTTCAACAACAGCCGAGAACTGAGTGTAATTTTGAGTTAGTGGCATGGCTGAATAAAACTGTTGACTTAAGTGTGATTGGTACCACTTATAATGGGACAGTTAGGCACTCGATTCATAAATTAGAAAGCATCCTAAATTACAAACCGAGAATGGATACTTTCTTGTATGTATCAAGCAACGGACAGTCCCAAAAGGTCTTAGAAGTTGGAAATTTTCAATGGGGCTTATACCACATTCAGTTTTACATAAAGAATTATTAGAGTTATTTGATTAACATAGTTTTGAATTATTGGAAGTGCTTATTAAGCACAACCAAAGATCAATTCATGGTCTTATTCGTGAAGCCACAATTTGTGATTCAAGTATTACTAATGATCTCATATTTGACTAATATCAAGATCAATATAATAATATATTTTCTAACTTAGATAAAATTATGTTGGACATTAAAACTAGGAAAGAGAAAAAAACTGATTCATGATAAAGCTGAATACCAAACTGGCTTAGCATATCCACTTCCAAAAGGTTCTACTTCAATTGGACAATCCTGAGTCAGCAGACAAATCACCAACAAGAGAACAGTAATATGTATGAGGAAGTATTTTCCCCTTTGAAACCTCTCCCTTTAAGCCGTTCAGCGAAAATATGGAATCAGAGGAATGGGCAAGCAAGAACACAAGAAACTCATCAGAACCAGAATGGACGTTGGAATTTCCACAACAACTCAAGGCCCAGGTACAGGAGGAACAGGATGTGATTACTGGTTTGGCTTTTAATGACGAGTTTGGTTCATTTCCAGAAGATGAAGGACTGGTCATCATTCATAATAGTTCAGACTACTTTAAATCCAATAATTTTTCAGGTGATGAGTTTTATGTTGAGTACGCTGATTTATTAAGCAAAGGGACTTTGTTTGTTCCTACACTGAGGTCAAATATTGACCAAATTATAACTGACCTCAGATTATTTTTAAGAAAACAATCTTAAACTTATTTTTAAGGACAGGAATATTAATATGTTCCTAACTCTTTGGTGCATAACAGTATATTTAACCCCCCACTTCCCCTTCCTTTGTTGCTTTTTGAGAAAAAATGTGAGTTGGACTTTAGAGATCTTTTAAAGAAAAAAGTATAACAACACACAATATAACCTTACAAGATCAGAGTTCCAACTACTATACAAATTAAGCAACAATAAAAATGTTCGGGTAATGAAAAGGGGGTTTGGTTGTTATTATATCTAAACTAGATTATTTGTACCATATGAATGCACGTTTTTGATGATTTTTATGAAGAGACCTCCTTTAGCTCTGTAAATGGTGCATATCAGAAAACTGATTATATGTTGCACAACATGGTCACCCAAGGATAGGTTAATCCAGATGAATTTTTGTTTCTCCCTGTAAAATATCCTACAGTAACTTCTATTTCTGGAATACTGAAAGTACACAAAAACTTGGTTGACACCCCCGCCCCCATGAGGCTTATAGTGGATGTTGGAAAATCTAAAATTCATCCACTTTCTCAATTCATTGACATTAAATTGAAAGATTGGTTTAACATCTTTCCACCCAGGTGAGAGCTGCTCTCTCTAAAGCAAAAAACACAGCATCAATGGGACTGGACGGTGTCCCCGGCTGTGTGCTACACGAACTCAATGAGGAACTAAACCCACACATAAGGCTGCTGTTTAATCTTAGCCTTACTACAGGATACGTACCCAAAGAATGGCGTACGGCAACTGTGGTCCCATTCCACAAAGGCGGTGCTTCTACGGACCCTGGAAATTACCTCCCCATAAGCTTGACGAGCCTTGTCTGCAAAGCTATGGAGAGGATCATAATGGAACTCATAAATAAAGACATTGGGGACCTACAGACATGGGATCCCACCCAATTTGTCTTTGTCAAGGGCAGATCCTGCCTCTTGAACTTGGTCGACTTTTTCGAAACAGTCACTAAGGCCATTGATGAGGGTAAGGCAGTTCACACAGCCTACCTTGACCTAGCAAAAGCGTTCGATACAATACCCCACTCGGGCATCATAGAAAAGCTCACCAGCTTAGATGTAAACCCATATGTCACAAGATGGGTTGCAAACTGGTTCAAGGACAGAACACACAGGGTTAGAGTTGCTGGTGCCATGTCAGACTCTAAGCCGGTCACGAGCGGTGTCCCACAGGGCTCAGTCCTGGGCCCCCTCTTGTTCGGCATTTATTTTTCTGAAGTGCAGGCAAACATAGGGGGAAACATAGGGGGATTGTGGCTGACAAAATTTGCAGATGACTGCAAACTGGGCACCATAATTGACACTCCATCAGACACAGACATCCTCCAGAGAGGTCTCATAGAAATGGATAACTGGTGCCAGAGCCATGGCCTTAAGCTAAATGCCAAAAAATGTATAGTCATACCCTTTGGGAAAAACAAGGTAACCCCTAATTACCACATAGGTGGTAATCCATTAAACACAGAAGAAGTTATCAGGGACCTGGGGACCCAAGTTGACAGTAACCTCTCTTTTGACACACACATTGCCAAAATGGTTAGGAAGACCTTCTACATTGCCCACCTGATCATGAAGGGATTCACATCCAGATCAGGAGAGGTCATTGTACCCCTGTACTCTTCACTTATCAGACCAATGATTGAGTAAGTTGCCCCATTCGGAATGTACCTTACCCGACACCTGCAGCAGTTGGAAAGACCCCAAAAGTTCCTCACCAAAAGGATAAAGGGGCTCAAACATATGTCATACGATGCGCGACTGAAGAAACTCCAGCTCTATTCAGTCGCATACCGTCTGCTCAGAGGTGATCTGTGCCTGACATACAAGGCCATGTCCAACCCGGAATTAATGGACATGCTCCACCTCAAAAAATCCAAATCCACCAGAGCCACGAGAGCAAGAGACTTAAACCTCACCACGGATATAAATAGGATGTGCTGGAGGGACAGATTCATCACCCAGAGACTCCGTACACTATGGAACAGAATCCCAGTCCATGTGAGGCAGAGCCCCTCACTGACTCTGTTCAAGAGAAATCTTGACGAGTGGATGGGAGATCGTAGGTTTACCCCGGGAATCATCTCTGTGTCACTGCTGGACAGAGGCACAGCAAACTAATGGGTATAGTATTCTCATCCTAAGGGGTGGTGAAAGCCACACACACTCTGGCTAGGCTTATAAATGCCCTAGGGCAGATAGCCTAGTATGAACCTATGAACCATTTGTGCCAAGATTCTTGGGATTTTTTTGAATAAGCTTAAAAGGGTAAAATATAGTGAGACCATGATTTTTTTTAACAATTGATGTTCATTTGTATAATGTTATATACTTCACATTAAAGGTTTAAGGTTATTTCATGATTTCATGGTGGATTCACTTGATCTGATTAACAATAATGTTAACACAATTACTAGTTTTATGGAAAGAGTGCTCACTAATAATTTTGTACATTTAGATGGCCAATATTTTGTACAGAAAAGGGGGGTAGAAATGGGGCCTTCTTGAGCCCCCATTTTTGCCAAAATTGTTTTGTTACAGTGGGAAAAATAATTTAGTTTAATCCTTTCCCATAGACTATGTATACACATATTTGGATGATATTTTTATTGCATGGGAAGGTAGTTTGGATGAAATGGAGAGCTTTATAAGTTATTTAAATGAGACTACAAGTTTTTAAACATTGCTTATTCTTACAGCTCTTCACATATTAATTACTTGGATATAGATGTTATTAAGGATCCAGTTTTTAACAGCCTTGTCAGCAACATATAAAGGAAATCTACATAACCTAATAGTATGCTGCATTACTCTAGCTGCCACCCTCAGCATCAGAAAAGGGGTATAGCCAAAGGCCAGTTTGTTAGACTGGCCAGGATGGTTTTAAAGGACGATTTGTTTTTTGATGGAGATGGACAAACTGGTTTCTATTTTTCTTATCAGAAGATATCCTTTAACTTTAGTGAGAGACTTATTTGAAGAAGCCAAGAACAAAAGAAATAATGGAATTTATGTGCCACTACATAGATTGCAAGAGGAAGGTATTATTTGTAAAAGTAAAACTAGTGTCCATAAGTTTACTGACTCTTTTGTCACTACTTATACAGTTGATTCTTCTTATATTAGGGAAATTATAACAAATAATTGGAGGATCTTTACATGTTTTGTGAATGTGGTTGAAATACTCTGAGAGGCCCCCCATATTGTTTTTTTAAAAAAGTAGTTCTTTTAAGCAGTTTTTGGAAATGGGTGAGACCGACTATGTAAGTTATTCCACAAAAAGGAGTGCTACCTTTTGTAGATCAGAGTGTGTATGTACCTTTAATAAGCTTTCCAGTGAGCTAGCACGTGTGTATAAATACTGAGCACATGCAAGCAAGACTGCCATTTTGTAGTGAGCTGCAGAGGTGTAAGCATGTATGTATGTGTAGTAGTCAGTCAGCTAGTTAGTTCGTTTAGATTTTATGTTGCTGCCATTCACCCTTATGTGTTTGTATGTAATAAAGTATATAAACAAACACCCAAGCCTCTTTTTCTTAACTAGCTACACAAGATGAGTGACATGGTGTCAGAATGGGATGGATCCAGAGTCTAGACCATGAGGCACTCAATTAAAGTTAAGGGAATATACAGGAGTAGATCATCTCTACTGCTTAAACAACTCGCAAAACAGGTCAGAAATAAATTTCAGGTACTAAAACTTGCTTAAATAATTTTTAATCAAAGAATATAAAATGAAGCATTCAGAAGGCTCAGAAGGCATTTCTAGTTAAACGAAATGTCCGAAAGTGCGACATATTGGTAAAACTATTCAAAATAGTTACAAAAATGTTTGAAACAATATCTGAATCTCATAAAAATGTATAAAACAAGGAAAACAACTGTATTTTTTTGCTACATGCTACTTTTTCGTATTAACTAAAGCTATTTGAAATATCTGAAGTGTACAGAGTTCATGAGTTTGTGCAGTATTACAGTGCAGTTATTTCATGAAAATACAGCCATTTCAAAACATATTTTGCAAAGTACAGTATTTCGAAAAGTTTATTGTGCATTTGAATGTTGTTACAAGTGTGCATGTTTGTATATAATTACAAGGGTCATGTTTTGTATTGTGTTTAAACATAATTTGTTGGCATGGCAGAAGGATTTCGCAGACTTGCTCCACTTGTATTTGATAACAGAATCGCAAACAATTGGACAGTGTTTGAGCAAGAGTGCAATATTTTCATACAGGCTGCATTTTCTGAGAAAGACACATGTACAAAGGCATTTATTCTGCTTAATTTAGCTGGTTCAGAAACCAGTGAAAGAGAGCATTCATTTGTGTATGCAACTGCTATGTATGCAGGGGAGAGGGAAAACTGTCATATAGTTGTACCGGCTGAAACAAGGGAAGACCCATAGTGCTAAAAACATAAATTTAGAGAAATGTGTAATCCTATACGAATATTACAATGGAAAGGCACTTATTGGAGATCAAAAGTCTGGTGAAACTTTTGAAGCATATATAACTGACTTTAGAAATAAAGCTAAAACGTGCTGATTTTGTGATTTAAGGGATAAGTTGATAAAAGACAGGCTTGTATATGGTATTAAGGATGATGCAGTAAGAAAGATTTTGCTTTGAGACAGTGATTTAACTTTGAGCAAGCCATAAAGATTTGTCAAATATACAAGCTAAAAAGTGTTTGTGCTCTGAAGGTATCAAAAAATAATTGCTTAACAGTAATATTTCTAAACTAATGCATATTATCTAAATTATCCCTTATTTTCTCCTTAACACTTTGCAGATGCTCCTCTTCTTGTTCCATGGGATTTCCCTTATTCTGCAATAATTTAACTGTTGTCATCCCCTATAAATAATTCATATTACTTCTCAACAACATCTTTCTCTTATTTCTACCCTATTTTTAAATTCTATTTTCATTTTAACTCACAATATATCCCTTCTGAAGAAAGTTCTATCTTTCCTAATACTTCCTGAATAATTTCCACTACCATTTCTTAAATTCATAGGTTCATAGGTTTATACTAGGCTGTCTGCCCTAAGGCATTTATAAGCCTAGCCCAAAGTTTTGTGGCTTATGCCACCCCTTATATGAAAAAATGCTGTACCCATTAGTTTGTTGTGCCTCTGTCCAGCAGTGACACAGAGATGATTCCCGGGGTAAACCTACGATCTCCCATCCACAGGTCAAGATTTCTCTTGAACAGAGCCAGAGAGGTGCTCTGCCTCACATGGACCGGGATTTTATTCCACAGCATAGGGAGTCTCTGAGTGATAAATCTATCCCTCCAGCACGTCCTATTTATATCCGTGCTAAGGTTTAAGTCGCTTGCTCTAGTGGTTTTGGTGGATTTGGATTTTTTGAGGTGGAGCATGTCCATTAATTCTGGGTTGGACATGGCCTTGTATGTCAGGCACATGTCACCTCTGAGCAGACGGTATGCGACTGAATAGAGTTGGAGTTTCTTCAATCTGGCAGCATAGGACAGATTTTGGAGTCCCTTTATCCTTTTGGTGAGGAACTTTTGGGGTCTCTCCAATTGCTGCAGATGTCGGGTGAGATACATCCCAAATGGGGCATTGTACTCGATCATTGGTCTGATAAGTGAAGAGTACAGGGGAACAATGACCTCACTAGATCTGGATGTGAATCCCTTCATGATCAGGTGGGCAATGTAGAAGGTCTTTCTAACCACTTTAGCAACGTGAGTGTCAAAAGAAAGGCCACTGTCAACCTGGGTCCCCAGGTCCCTGATAACCTCTTCTGTGCTTAGTGGATTGCCACCTATATGGTAGCTTGGGGTTACCTTGTTTTTCCCGAAGGGTATGACTATACATTTTTGGCGTTTAACTTCAGGCCATGGCTCTGGCACCAGCTATCTGTTCACGTGCGTCCCTTCTGAAGGATATCCGTGTCCGATGCACTTTCCACTATGGCCCAGTTTGCAGTCGCCTGCAAACTTTGTCAGCCAAAGTCCTCCCATGTTGGCCTGTACTTCTGAGAAGTAGATGCCGAACAATAGGGGGCCAAGGACCGAGCCCTGTGGGACACCACTTGTGACCGGCTTGGAATCTGACATAGCGCCAGCAACTCTAACCCTGTGGGTTCTGTCCTTAAGCCAGTTTGCAACCCATCTTGTGACATATGGGTTTACATTTAAGCTGGTAAGTTTTTCTACAATACCAGAGTGGGGTATTGTGTCGAAAGCCTTTGCAAGGTCAAGGTAGGCTGTATGGACTGCCTTTCCCTCATCAATGGCCTTGGTGACTGTTTCGAAGAAGTCGACCAAGTTCAAAAGGCATGATCTGCCCTTGACGAAGCCAAACTGGGTCGGGTCCAATGTCTGCAAGTCCGCTATATCTTTGTTTATGAGCTCCATTATGATCCTCTCCATAGCTTTGCAGACTAGACTTGTTAAGCTTATGGGCGGTAATTACCAGGGTCCGTGAGGCACCGCCTTTGTGGAGTGGGACCACAGTTGCCATCGCCACTCCTTGGGCATGTGTCCTGTGGTAAGGCTGAGATTAAACAGCTGCCTTATGTGCAGGTTTAATTCCTCATTTAGCTCATGTAGCACACAGCCAGGGACACCATCCGGTCCCATTGATGCTGTGTTTTTAGCTTTAGAGAGAGCAGCTTTCACCTGCGCATTTGAGATGTCTGAGAGGCTACACTCCGCTGGGATAGTTATCTCTCCTTTAGGGGAGGGGGGTGAAGTTTGCACTGAACCTGTCTGCCAGTATGTTGGCAATGTCTGTGGGTTCAGTGATTTTTGTATCATTTTGGACTAATTCTGAGCATATCTGGGAGTTTCCACCCAGGTTCCTAACATAGCTGAAAAAGGCCTTATGATTGTCCTTTGAATCCATGGCAATTTTTCTCTCAAAATTGGCCTTAGTTGATTTTATGAGTGCTCGTATTTTTTACTAATGATCAGGGTGACTTCCTTTTATGGATTTTGTTCTATCATGTAATAGCTTTCTCCTCTTATTGTAAAGTTTGTTAATGGCTGGGGTCCACCAGACTGGACGTTTGCCCTTTGTGGAAAGAGTCTTGGTTTTATTTGGGATTGCCTGATCCATGCAGTCCTGGAGGTGTTCATAGAAGGCATTTGTAAGGGCTTCCGCAGCTTGGGTTGTGGTTTCCACTGGCTCAGCGGCCTTGAAGGATACCACACCAGTCTTGAGTAGTGTGAAGTTTGCTTTAGAGAAGTTCTTCACTGTGGTCTTTTTTGTTTGGGGTGGGGGCGGGATGTGGATTTCCAGTGAGATTAGTTTATGATGCGAGAGATGCAACTATACGGCCAAACTGGAGGCTGAGCTCTCTCAACATAGGACTGGCAAGACCAGTCAGGAGGAGAAGGTTACCACACACACTATAGACCCAGTCTCACATAGTACCATTACAACCTCAAATCATACACATAAACACACAAAGACATACTCTGAGGCTTTGATCAAAAATCTACCAAAACAGCAGAGGCCACCAAAGCAGACACCCAAACAACCACCACCTCAGAACACAACACCTGCAACACATAGACCTCACAGTCAGAGTGTCAAACAGTCACAGCCCTTAAGGCCAAACACAATGCCAGACACACTAGTCATTGGTGACTCCATAGTCAGACACACTGGCGTCCGCTTACCAGACTGAGTAAGGAGAAGGTCACAGTAAGCTGCCTGTCGGGCGCTAGAATCCGCCACATAACGCAAGCACTCAGGTCTCTCAACAGCAGGTACAAATATGACTCAGTCATTGTCCACGCTGGTGTAAACGACCTGAGACGTACCTCCTTGGACTACATGAAAAGAGACATTGAGGAGCTCTCTGATTATGTAGCCCAGGCAGGTATGACCCTGACCTTGAGCAGTATCCTACCTTCACCAAGAATGATGCCACAATACAGAGATAAGATGATCAGCTTTAACAATTGGCTTAAACACTGGTGTCATTCAAAGGGGATCCAGTGTCTGTCTGCCTGGGATGACATGCTGGACAAGCCACGCTGCTTCAAGGGACGGCTTGCACCTGTCACCCTGGGATTCGGATATTGGCAAAGGCTCTTGCCACCCCATAGTGCCTTTTTAGGCAAGGCTCAAATTCTAAACCTACCACCCTAGAACACAAAAAGGAAAAAACTAAGGGTAATGCTGCTCAATGCCAGAAGTCTAAATCTCAAAATGCACGCACTCGAGGCCCTTCTCAGTATGGAGAACATCGATGTCTGTGCTGTGACAGAAACCTGGTTCAAGGCTCCTGAGAGCACCCCAGCTATCAGGTTTTACCTCATATCATGCGTTCCAGCCCCAAAATCCGGACAATACCAAGAAAGGAGGGGGGGGTATCCATATTCATCAAGGACACCCACACCTCAAGACTGGTGGCAACGCACGATGCATCGGAGACCATCCAGGTGCAATTAACCACAGGCAAGACTGCTCTGCAAATTGTAGCATGTTACAGGCCACCCTCACAAACTCAGGAACCTCACATGGCCTTCCTGAAAACACTAGAGGGGATAAATGTAACACCAAACACCATCATACTAGGTGACTTCAATTACCCTAATATAGACTGGGAACACTACTCAAGCCCAAACACCCTAGCCCAAAAGTTCCTGGAATTCATAAACTCAAATGCCATGGAACAACTAGTCACCATCCCCACAAGAGGAGATAACATACTTGATCTCATCATCACGAACATGGGAGCACAATGTTCAACACCGGAAGTATACCCCTCACTGGTGAGATCAGATCACAAACTAATCTCGCTGGAGGTCCTCATCCCACCCCCACCTGAAATAAAAAAGACCACAGTAAAGAACTTCTCAAAAGCTGACTTCACACTTCTAAAAACTAGTGTGGTCTCCTTTAAGGCCCCTGAGCCGGCAGAAAACAGTACTCAAGCCGCTGAATCACTTACAAATGCCTTCTACCAGCACCTGCAGGACTGCATGGATAAGGCAATCCCAAGCAAAACAAAGACTCTTTGTACCAAAGGCAAGCGTCCAGTCTGGTGGACCCCAGCCATAAACAAACTCTACAACAAAAGGAGGAAGCTACTACAAGATAGAGCAAAATCCTTAAAAGGTAAGACACCCTTGATCACTATAAGTAAAAAACTAAAAGCTCTCATAAAATCATCCAAAGCAAATTTCGAGAGATAAATAGCTAAAGAGTCAAAAGACAATCATAAGGCCTTCTTTAGCTATGTTAGAAACCTGGGAGGAAACTCCCAGATATGCTCAGAACTAGTTCAAAATGATGTGAAGATTACTGATCCTACAGACATTGCCAACATACTGGCTGACAGGTTCAGTGCAAACTTCTCCCCCCCCTCCCCCCCAAAAGGAGATATCTATACCAAACGATTGCAGCCCCCCAAACATCTCCAGCGCCCAAGTGAGAACTGCTCTCTCCAAAGCAAAAAACACAGCATCCATGGGACCTGATGGTGTCCCCGGCTGTGTGCTCCACGAACTCAATGAGGAATTAAACCCACAGCTAGGACAGCTGTTTAATCAAAGTCTTACCTCTGGATACGTACCCAGGGAGTGGTGCACTGCAACTGTGGTCCCACTTCACAAAGGCGGTGCCTCCACCGACCCTGGAAATTACCGGCCCATTAGCTTGACAAGCCTTATCTGCAAAGCCATGGAGAGGATCATAATGGACCTCATAAATAAAGACATAGGGAATTTGCAGACTTTGGATCCAACCCAGTTTGGCTTTGTCAAAGGCAGATCATGCCTTTTAAACTTGGTTGACTTTTTCGAAACAGTCACCAAAGCCATTGATGAGGGAAAGGCAGTCCATGCAGTCTACCTCGATCTGGCTAAGGCCTTCGATACAATACCCCACTCGGGTATCATTGAAAAACTCATCAGCTTAAATGTTAACCCATACATCACAAGATGGGTTGCAAACTGGCTGAGTGACAGAACCCACAGGGTCAGAGTTGCTGGCGCCATGTCAGACTCAAAGCCTGTCACAAGTGGTGTTCCACAGGGCTCAGTCCTGGGCCCACTCTTGTTTGGCATCTACTTTTCCGAAGTACAAGCAAACACAGGAGGGTTATGGCTGACAAAGTTTGCAGATGACTGCAAACTGGGCGCCATAGTAGAAAACACATCTGACACAGATATCCTTCAGAAGGGTCTCACAGAAACGGATAACTGGTGCCAGAGCCACGGCCTAAAGTTAAATGCCAAAAAATGCATAGTCATACCCTTTGGGAAAAACAAGGTTACCCCTAGCTACCAAATAGGTGGCAATCCACTGAGCGAGCACAGAAGAAGTTATCAGGGACCTGGGGACCCAGGTTGATAGTAGTCTGTCATTCGACACCCATGTAGCTAAAGTAGTTAGGAAGACCTTCTACATTGCCCACCTTATCATGAAGGGATTCTCATCTAGATCAAGGGAGGTCATAGTCTCCCTTTACTCATCACTCATCAGACCAATGATTGAGTACAATGCCCCATTCGGAATGTATCTGACCCGACACTTGCAGCAGCTGGAGAGGCCACAAAAGTTCCTCACCAAAAGGATAAAGGGTCTCAAAAATCTGTCCTATGCTGCCCGACTGAAAGAACTCCAGCTCTATTCAGTCGCCACCGCTTGCTCAGAGGTGACCTTTGCCTAACATACAAGGCCATGTCAAACCCAGATTTGATGAATATGCTTCACCTCAAAAATCTAGATCCATCAGAGCCACAAGGGCGGAGACTTAAACCTCGACACGGCTATTAATAGGACATGCTGGAGGGATAGATTCATCACCCAAAGACTCCCTATGCTGTGGAACAAAATCCCGGTACATGTGAGGCAGAGCACCTCGCTGGCCTTGTTCAAGAGAAATCTTGACCAATGGATGGGAGATCGCAAATATACCCCAGGGATTACCTCAGTGTCACTGCTCGACAGAGGCACAGCAAAATAATGGGTATAGTTCCCCATACTAAAGGGGTGGCGTAAGCCACAAAATGATGGGCTAGGCTTGTAAATGCCCTCGGGCAGATAGCCTAGTATGAACCTATGAACCTATGAATCAGATCTCACCAATGAGGGATATACTTCCGGTGTGGAGCATTTTGTCCCCATGTTTGTGATAATGAGATCTAGTATATTTTCTCCTCTCATGGGAACAGTGACTAGCTGTTCCATGGCCTTTGAATTTATGAACTCCAGGAACCGTTGGGCTAGAAAGTTAGGGCTTGAGTAATGTTCCCAGTCTATATTCGGGTAGTTGAAGTCACCTAATATGATGGTGTTTGGAGATACATTTATACCGTCCAGTGTCTTCAGGAAGGCTGTGTGGGGTTCCTGAGTTTGAGAGGGTGGCCTGTAGCATGCTACAATTTATAGAGCAGTTTTGCCTATGGTTAGTTGCACCTGGATGGTTTCCGAAGCTTCGTGCATTGCCACCAACCTGGAGGTGTGGGTATCCTTTATGAATATGGATACACCCCCTCCTTTTGTGGTGTGGTCCGGGTTTTGGGGCTGGAACGCATGATATGAGGTAAAACCTAATAGTGCCGGGGTGCTCTCAGAAGCCTTGAACCAGGTTTCAGTTACAGCACAGACATCGATGTTCTCCATACTGAGAAGGGCCTCGAGTGCATGCATTTTGAGATTTAGACTTCTGGCATTGAGCAGCATTACCCTCAGTTTCTTCCCATTTTCTTTTCTAGGGTGGTAGGTTTAGAATTTGAGCCTTGCCTAAAAAGGCACTATGGGGTGGCAAGAGCCTTAGCCAATATCCGGAATCCCAGTGGTGACAGGTGCAAGCCGTCCCTTGCGAAGCAGCGTGGCTTGTCAAGCATGTCATCCCAGGCAGACAGACACTGGATCCCCTTTGAATGACACCAGACATTAAGCCAATTGTTAAAGCTGATCATCTTGTCTCTATATTGTGGCATCATTCTTGGTGAAGGAAGGATACTGCTCAGGGTCAGGGTCATACCTGCCTGGGCTACATAATCAGAGAGCTCCTCTATGTCTCTTTTCATGTAGTCCAGGGAGGTGCGTCTCAGGTCGTTCACACCAGCATGGACAATGACTGTGTCATATTTGTACTTGCCGTGGAGTGACCCAAGTGCTTGTGTTATGTGGCGGATTCTAGCGCCCGATAGGCAGCTTACTGTGACCCTCTCCTTGTTCAGCCTGGTGAGTGGGACGTCAGTGTGTCTGACTATGGAGTCACCTATGACAAGTATGTTTGGTGTTGTATTTGGCCTTAAGGGCTGTGACTGCTTTGCACACTGATTTTGTGGTTTATGTGTTGCTTGTGGGGTGTCTTGAGGTAGCAGTTGTTTGGGTGTCTGCTTTGGAGGCCTCTGCTGTTTAGGTACATTTTTACTCAGAGCCTTTGAGTATGTCTTTGTGTGTTTATGTGTTTGATTCAGTGGTGTGGTAGCATTATGTGAGGCTGGTTTTGTGGTGTGTGTAGTTGCCTTCTCCTCCTGTCTGGTCTTGCCAGTCCTGAGTTGAGAGAGCTCAGCCTCCAGTTTGGCTAAACAGCTGCATCTCTCGCAAGTATTTGTGTTATGTGGGAGGAGGAGAGGGTTGTCTGTGTACATGAGGCAGTTATAACATTGCCTCAAGATTCCCAGATTCACCAGCTGGACCGGAGAGGAGATTGGCAACTGACCTTTGGACATGCTAGAATAATATTGGGAATTCCTTAATAATTGAAAACAAGGGCCAGTGGGGAGTGAGGGTGTAGTGCTTTTAATTTTTAGTGCTGACATATATAATTGCTTTAGTGAGCAAGTGCCAGGTAACTTGAGTGCAATGTGTTACAAGTAACTAAATGCAAAAACGACAAACAGTAACTTTCTTTCAAGTGAAACAAGGAAATAAGTACAGTAAGCAATGCAGATATCATTAGTGATCCACAGAAGCGCTGAGAAGCCACGTATTAGGTGGAATTAGCGTTCCAGGGAAATAACAAGCAAACAAACAACAAGCATATAAACAAAGCTAGATTCAGCAGGCCTGGATGTAGTCTATGCTACAGCAAACAAGGTGTACCAATTTCAGTAAGATACAGTTCAAATATTCAGGCACTATAAACCTTTAACCAGAAATTCCCAGCTCAGAAGGGCAGAGTCCAGCCTCTTCTCCCACAAGAGTGCAGACCACGAACCTTCTTAATGTAAAATAACTGGCCTGAAGCCCAAGTGCTTAAACCAGAACTAATACACTTGGACAGTGGGCTCTCAATCAGCAGTTCCCAACTTAGAAGGATGAAAGCTACCTGTCCTGCCACCACAGTGCTTGCCACAAACCTTCCTAATGTAAAACAACTGGTATGAAGCCCAAGTGCTTAATCCAAAAGACTTAGAATGATAGCTACACTTTAATCAAGTTACAACCAAGCAGTAATAAATACAATTGAATACTTTAGAGAATGTCTGGATTAGTGCTCAAGTTACACAAACAAAGCTAGATCCAGCAGGCCCGAATCCAGTCTATGCCACAGCAAACAAGGCGCACCAACTTCAGTAAGAAGCAGTTCAGATATGAATGCACTATAAGCCTTTAACCAGAAATTTCCAGCTCAGAAGGGCAGAGTGCAGCCTCTCCTCCCACAAGAGTGCAGACCACGAACCCTCTTAATGTAAAATAACTGGCCTGAAAGCCCAAGTGCTTAAACCAGAATTAATACACTTTTAGAATACCAGACACTTCTGTCTCAATCAGCCCTCAATCAGCAGTTCCCAACCTAGAAGGATGTAAGCTACCTGTTCTGCCACAACAGTGCAGACCACAAACCCTCTCAGTGCAAAACAACTGGTCCGAAGCCCAAGTGTTTAAACCAAAAGGCTTAGAATAAGTTACACCAAGCATTAATAAATACAACTGAGTATTTTTAAGATGATGCAAAAGTAAAATGAAGTAGGTAGAAACACAAGTACAGTAAAAGCAGATGAAATGTTTTTTTTTTTAATCTGAACAAGTGCTGAGATCAAAGAAACAGATTTGAGTGCTGAAACTAGAAAACTGGCTAGTTATAAGAAAAAAAACAAGCTAGAAGGCTTCCCTCAAACACAGAAGGGCTTGGGGGCTCAGAAGCCCACAAACAGTCTATACCACTTAACAGGAAAGGCAGGAAATAAGCTTAATTTTTTCTTTTTTTTTTTTTGTCTGTTTCCCAGATGCTCTCTTTGTACACAGTAGGAGTGCCTGAAATCAGAATATGATCTCACTGCACTCAGTCGAGTGAGCAAATGAGATGGGCCCAGAGGCAGGCTGAGAGGCGGGCAGTTTCAAGGCCACTAAGATTAACACCAAAACAAAAATAGGGAAGGTGGGTGGGAATAACTGAAGAGCAGAGTTAAAACTGCCAGTTCAGTTACATATTCCTTCAACACAGTTTAAATCAAATTAAATACTGTATTTTTTTTTTAAAGTGCAGATAAAGGTACTGTTAGATAAAATTAATCTCATAACAGGTAAGTGGAAAACTGCCAGCATCTTATTTTTACTTCACTACCCTGCATTTGTGTTTTAGTTTTGTCATATCATGATTTGAAATAATTAGTGGATGAATGTCAAAGCTTTCAATTAAATACACATGTTCCTTTGAAATATAATTTCTATACAGTCTTGCCCTGTTAAAGTACTTTGGGGAATAATATGTAAATTCCTACTACTGAATTCACTTCTAGCGTACCAAATATCTTCATATAATGCTTCAGAAATACACCATCCTCTTTTGTTCCATTTTCCCTTCTAGGTCCTCCTGATACACTCACTATTGCAAATCATGCTCCATTCCCCACCTATAAATAATACTGCCTAATTAAAGCTGATTATTTCTCAAAAAGATTTCTCAAGTTCCATAATAACACTTTTTGGTGGAATATAAATACATGTCAATGTAATCCTCCTCCATTACTGTCTCAAATCTACCATTACTGTCTTTTTTTCCTTTTCACTTGGTACTGGAACCTCTGTATTATTATTCCCCCTTCCATTTGTCCCTGAAATCCTGCTGAATATCCATCTAGAAATCCTTTGTCAAATTCACATGGTCATTTCAAATGTGTCTCATGCAGCATTACTAATAGAGTTGTTTCTTCTCATCTCCATTTGAACCTATGTCACATTTTTCAAGACTTTTTGCTTTAATGAAAAACCTCAAACAAAATAAATACATACTTAGAGCAAACACACAAAACTATGTATATTTTCTACAAATGAAGTTTAATCTTCCAGAAAGAAACAGATGACAGCTGCAAACTCAGACATAACCTAATCTAAAGTTAAGGTTATCCATGCAAGGATGCATGTTACAGCCTGCATTCCAACTTGCACTGATTGCTGTCTGTTATTTTCTTATCTGTATTCTCCTCTCTCTCTATTCTCCTAGCAGATATGAGAAACAGCTTGTGTGTTTTCAGAAAACATTAACTTTTAGCCCTAAGAAAAAGTGTACTAGACTGCCTCATCATCTTTATATGATGATAGGTGTCCTTGAGATCAGTAGAGCACATCCAGTTCTTCTTTCTCAAAAGCAGTAGAATGTACTGCACTGGGATCATACAGAAATTGGTATGTTTTAAAAAGTGATTTGATTTGCTTAAATCCAAAATTTGTCTGAAGTCCTTATTTTACTTTGGAACCAAAAATAACCTGGAGTAGAGACCAGCTCTTCATTGGTCTGGTGGGACCTCTTGTATGACTCGATTTGTTAACAGCTTTTGAATCTTAACCACTGAGTCCCTTCTCTGATGGGGTGGCATGTCCAGAATGTTTTTGCAGTTTCTTTT
The DNA here is from genome assembly GCF_019279795.1 of Protopterus annectens. NCBI lineage: Eukaryota > Metazoa > Chordata > Ceratodontiformes > Protopteridae > Protopterus > Protopterus annectens. Next base: position 1,143,805,725 of record NC_056735.1, read on the forward strand.
TGTGAAAATAAAAATGGAACCCTATAACCTCTGGATGGAACTCTCAATACCCCTGCATCTGAGGTGATGGCCTGTCAAGCTTCCCAGTGTAGAAGCAAGTGACTCATGATTGCTTTCAGAGCAGGACAGATAGGCAACCTTTCAGAAATGCTGAAAGGGCCACCAAGAAAAGGCTCAGCTCAGCAGAAGCCCTGATTCTGTGGACCACCTTTGCTGTGTGGGTGTTGTCCATTCTGCTTACATCCCCTGCTGCAAGGGGAATCCTCTACATGAATGTCCTGAAAAGACAGCTGTGCTTTACTGAGGAAGAGATGCGTACCTCCTTCTAGTTCCTACAGAGCGTCCAGTGGGGTGTGGCAAAACACACTCCGATGGCAGCCATTGTCCTTCCATCTTATTCACTCAGGTCAGTGTGTCTGACCCAAAAAAAAGAAGCCATTGAAAGGGGTGTTGATAAAGGGCACCTTAAAGCAGTCCACAAAATTGCACAACCTCATCAAAGTGTGAATCATAGCAATGACAGCATCAGGACCTTGGTACATGCCATCGGCTGCATTGGAAATCAGGTGAATTGACATGTTGGAAATAGACTATAATGTGGACAACTGTGTTCCCAGATTCTTTTGCGATTCTGGAGACTGCTAGGTCTTAACTGCTACTGATACGTCAGACACAGTGTCCTACTGAAGCCTTGTCAAGTGAGCCAGGTAATTCAACACCCTCACTGCAAAGGTGGCTGATGCATAGTATGCTTTCCTAATCAGTCCAATGCCTAGATTCCCTTTTAGGGAGTTGGACCAATGAACTCTCTTCTGAGATATCCTTCTTGGCAGCTGCTATCATCATGATGGCATCAATGTCAGGATCCTTACTCCAATGCTGTTGATCCTTGGGAGGGGACAAGATCTTATCAGGCTTTTATGGTATAGGGTCCACTGTACTGCGTTCCCTCCAGGCAAGGAGAACAATCCAAGACATGGATGGGCCCACCCTGAAGGCCTCCAAAATACAGACTCCTCTAAAAATTAGGCTTCAGCTGTCCAATTTCCACTTGGTGGAGCAGTATCATGAGATCATCAAAAGAGGAATCCTCATGGGGTGATTTTGCTGACCCTTCTCCTTCCTTGAGGTCAGCATCCTCAGTCCAGGATTCCAAGTGCTTCATCTTGCCATAAACCTTCTGCCTAGGGGGAGTCTGGAGAACATGTAGAAGGTGCAGGGTGGACTGAAGACATATCAGTGTGAGCTGCTCCAGAGTAAACTGGTGCAAGTCCACATGTATAGACAAGGAATAGGAGGAATGCTGGTTGGTGCTGAACACTGTCTCTGGTCCAGAGAACATTCAGAAAACTACAAAGGAGGAGACTGAAGTTGGCTATCCATAGCTTGCAGCCCTGGGATCTCAAGACTCCAAGAAAATGACACGGTCAAGCTCTGCTCCCATCTGCCTAGACGAGAAGATCAGAGTCTAACTATTGAAAGCTGAGACTCTGAGAGGGAGAGATGACTGCAGGATTCAAAGCATCTAACCCAATCTGAGAACTCCAGCTCTGAAGGCTAGACTCCAAGACTAACTCATTTCCTAGAGCACAGAAATGGAGAATGTCAAGGTAGGGGTGATAGTTGGAATCAGCCAAGCTGTTGGACCAGACCCCAATGGTGGTAAGGCAACCAGCACAGGAAACCCTGGAGCCACAAGGCCTGAGGGAGAAAACAAACAAGTTGGAGCCAAAGCCTCAGGTCTAGGACCCAAGGTGGATGGAATTAGACCTAACTGCATCTGGGCATACAAGAAGGGCCCCCATCAGCTGCTCCAAAAATCTGCACTTCTGTTACTTCTGACAAATCAGACTGATTGAACTGAAGAGGCTACAGAGGAGGGCTTGGAAGTCTGCCTACATGTAGACTGATCCTAAGTCAGACAGGGTCAGATCGGGGGTGGAGAAGGGGATAACTCTGGAGGAAAACTCCCTTGGGGTAGAAGGTGAAAAAGGAAAGTGAACTCTGCTTGAGGAAACTCCTTCAGACAGGAAAGGGCTAGGGAAGCTAAGCCTTAGAGAAGAAACCTTCCCAGTTGTCAGCACTGTCAGGGAATGGGTCCAAGAAGTCAGATCCAAAGCCCACGCAATCTGAGGAACTGAAGATCTTTGGCTCTTCAGATCCGGCTGGTTGGAGCAAGGAGAAGCCACTCATTTGCAGTTCCCTTATAGCACTTTTGGGTCCTTAGCACCATTCCTCTGATTCTGATTGCTTTCAATTACCAAATCCCACTGTGTGGAACACCAGTCCATTTGCTTATTTGTGCTTTCATAAAATTACTTTTACAGTTTTACAATCTGCTCCTTCCACGTTCCCTGGTATTGCAAAAAATATTTTTTTTCCCCTGTGGAAGCTGTCTTCTAACTACTTTTTTTTAAATAGTTCTTTTTGAGAAACCTCATACTCAGTATCATGGGATCATCAAAAGAGGAATCCTCATGGGGTGATTTTGCTGACCCTTCTCCTTCCTTGAGGTCAGCTTCTGATTTTTCCAGTTTTAGCTAGCTCATTTCAGCTTCTGATTTTTCCAGTTTTAGCTAGCTCATTTCAGCTTCTGATTTTTCCAGTTTTAGCTAGCTCATTTCAGCTTCTGATTTTTCCAGTTTTAGCTAGCTCATTTCAGCTTCTGATTTTTCCAGTTTTAGCTAGCACATTTCAGCTTCTGATTTTTCCAGTTTTAGCTAGCTCATTTCAGCTTCTGATTTTTCCAGTTTTAGCTAGCTCATTTCAGCTTCTTATTTTTCCAGTTTTAGCTCGCTCATTTCAGCTTCTGATTTTTCCAGTTTTATCAGGTCATCTGAATGGCTATTTAAAGCTTCTATTTTTCAGCCTCTTCTTTTTTAAGCTGATGTATTACTTTAATGATTGATTTATTTTAATCAACTCTGACTACATTTGATCTATTGTTTTCTCCAAATTACTGAAAGACACTTCTTGCACTAAAGATGAACTTTGAATTATTTTTTTGCTGAATTCTTAACAGCCAGTGTTTTCCTCTTCACCTGTTCTGGTTGATTTTCGTTCATATTCACCATTTTTTTTTCTTTGCTGGCATCCGGCCAATGCACTCGTAAGCCAGTAAGAATTTCACCTAAGCTGACAATCTCACTGGCGCTTTTCCCTCAGTTTTTGTTTTCACACTAGGAGAGCTAAAATTAAACAGGTGATCAGTGTGTAGCCATCTTGGAAGTCCCAAGCATACTTCCTTAGACAGTATTAGCACAATCATACTAACTCTTTAGGACATGTTAAGAGAAGAATATTAAAAATAATGCTATTCAGAATTAATTTACTTTCTGAAGGCAGATTAGGAGAATATTTTGTTAAAGTATGAGCACAATGTAACAAACTTCCACATATGGCCCTGGTAACTGACCATTCTAAACAATAATGTGGTCGAAGTGAAAATTATTTTCCCAAATCTGTAACACCTCACCTTATTTTTCTGCAGGAGAGGGGTTAGGATTCATCAAAAGCTTATTGCCAGCTGATACAGTGGCAAGAAATGGCTGCAGGATCAGATCAAAGGTGAGAAAACAAGAATTTGTTAGCCTGGGAATATCTATAAATTTCATCTGCCCTAAGTGAAGTGACTGAAGAGTGGTAATCAGGATTACTGCAGGCAGCATTAAAGACATCCTCCAAGACTGGTAACATAGGTGGAACAGAAGTAACATATTGGATCTCCATTTGTCATAGCTCCTAGTATCTCCTCATTTCAGGAGGAACTTCCACTTATCCCCACAAAAGACAAAATTCATCCTAAAAATAGAATCAGAAAAAGAAAACTCCTCCAGTGCAATCTCAAAGGAAGTACCCAGATCTCTTCAGAACTGGTGGTCAAGGAAACCACATATACAAATGCTGTAGCTATAGCAAACTTGCTGGATGACAGATTCAGCGAAAACTTTACCCATCTGTCCTCCCCCCCCCATCAATAAATCAGGATGTCCCAAGTACCTACCCCCTTCCCCTTATATTTAGGGAACAGGTCATCACTGCTCACTCAAAGGCAAAAAATACAGCCTCCATGGGACCCAATAACATCCCATGCTGCATCCTACATGAACTTAAGCAGGAACTTGCAGCACCATCAGGCTCCCTGTTCAACCAAAGCCTGAGTACCGGCTTCGTCCCAGCTAAGTGGAGGCCAGCCGCTGCCATCCCTTTGCACAAAGGTGGAGCATCCACCGATCTGGGAAATTACAGACCCATCAGCCTAACTAGCCTGATCTGCAAGACCATGGAATGGATTATCGTGGACTTCATTAACAAGGACATTGGCAACCTCCAAACATTTAATCCCACACAGTTTGGTTTCGTCAAGGGGAGGTCATGTCTGTTAAATATGGTCGACTTTGAAACAGTCTCCAGTGCCATGGACAAGGGGAAGACTTGATCTGACCAAAGCCTTCAACACTATTCCCCACTCGGGCATAATAAATAAACCTCTCTCAACTAGGCATCATTCCATAGGTTACCAGATGGGTAGCTAACTGGCTCACTGATAGAACCCACCTAGTCAAAATAGGGGAAGCCACCTCAAGCAGTAGACCCATAACAAGTGGCATACCCCAGGGTTCGGTCTTGGGGCCTCTGTTATTTGGGGTATACTTTTCTGAAGTGTAGGCCAAAACCAGTAGGCTATGGCTGACCAGGTTTGCAGATGACTGCAAGCTGGACACTGTCATCAATTCCCCTAGTGATGTGGACATTTTCCAAGAGGGACTCACCCAAACAAATGACTGGTGCCAGAAACATGGCCTCAAACTGAATACCAAAAAATGCATCATCATCCCCTTTGGGGAGAGTGATGTCTCCACAAATTATCACATTAATAACAACGTCCTAAAAATGCAATCAGTTGTGAGGGATTTGGACACCCAGGTTGATAGCAACCTGACTTTTGACCACCATGTTGCTTCCATTGTAAGGAAAGCTTTCTACATGGCCCACCTCATAAGTAAGGGTATCTCATCCAGGGACAAGGAGGTCATAACATCCCTGTATTCTTCCCTTATAAGGCCCATTATTGAGTACAGTGCCCTGTTCAGCATGTACCTCGCAAAGCACATGCAGCAGCTAGAGAGACCACAGAGGTTTCTCACCAGGAGAATCCAGGGCCTCAAAAATCTACCATACACAGATAGGCTAAAACCTCTATCCCTCTACTCAGTTTCATACAGACTCCTCAGAGGTGACCTGTGTCTGGCATACAAGAAGATCTTGGACCCCACCTTGATGGGGCTGCTGCATATCCGCAAGTCAAGCTCCATTCAAGTAATCCACACGCACAACCTCAACCTGGTCTGAGGCATCAATAGGATTTGTTGGCGGGACAGATTTCTGTCCCAGAGACTCCCCCATCTGTGGACTAGACTCCCTCTCCACATCAAGCAGATTACTTCTTTACCCCTTTTTAAGCACAACCTGATGGGAAACAGAAAATACATCCTGGGATTCCACCCATATTCCTGCTGGACAGGGGCATCGAGTCCTGACTTGTCTAAACATGGGCTAAACTCTTGGCTAGGCTTATAAGGGCCTCAGGGCCAGTATGAATTCTGAAGAAGTTCTTTATCGAGTAAGAATGAAAGCACTTAATTAAACTGTGTTTGTCTGATACTTCAGCAGTCCTCAATTTAGTGCCTTGAGTTTGTTTTTATTTTCCGGTAGTGTTTTATGGTTATCATGGTTTCTTGACTGCCTATGTTATTGCAAGTATGTTGGAGACTTGGTCTGTAGCCACAACGTCCATGTTTATCTTCAAGTTCCATGAGTTTTTTTTTTGTTTTTTTTTTTAACTCATTCACTCCAATGGAGCTCAGGAAGTTTGCACTGTAACTTCCAATGGGTGGAGCCTAGGCCTTTTGACAGAATCAAATTATGTCCTCACATTTCAAACAAATGTTCATATCTCTCAAACCATAAGGGTTATGAAACAAGTATAAGTGGTAAACCCTTCAACACAAACTATTCTTTATAGTGGTAACATTCTTTAAGTTCTAGGTCTTTAACTGAATTTTATAAGTCACAGTAAACACAGTAATTATTATGTTTGTAATATTTTGCAAACAACTTATAATATCTCAGGAACCCCTCAAGTTACACACATACTTTCAGCAGCATTTTATTCATCTAGCTGAGAGCTTTCATATGAGGCTAAGGAGTTCTATCTGTGTTACTTGGTTGTTGAAATATTTAGAAACGTGAAAATTATATCTATATAAATTAATATCGTAAAAACAACAGTTAATATCTCTTTACCTACATTAGACTGAATTCAAATATTAATGCAGTTGAGTTTGCCATTGTGTAAACTTTCAGATTAAATCTTTTCAAAGCTTGTACATAGCATGGTTTTGGAATTATTTATGTAAATATGAACAAGCAATATTTAACGCCTAGAGGTGTCAGTAGGAGTTAACTGCAGATGCACCTGGAGGTGTCACTCGGATGTAGTTAATCAAAGGGCTGGATTATTTTTAGCTCTCTTGGTTCTTAATGGTACTTGCTCTGCCAGGATATTTAGAAATACTGTACTAAATGCATCTATAACTTCATTAAGGGGAAGAGTTTTAAGTGCAACCCAGTTGATCTGGAGTAGACTGGACATAAAAGTTTCTTTATGCAAGTTACTAAAGTTTCTTATTGTGTTGCAGAGCTGAACCTTTTAGGGCTGTTTGAGTGTCTGATTTTAATTTCTCCAGGTTTTTTGGGTTTCTAATACCATGTGGGAATGGACCCCATTCCTAAGTCAAAGTATGATTAAAGTTCACGAAATTAGTATTGTTTCAATCGTTGATGTTAGCCTGAAGTGCTCTTTGAGGCACCCGCAGTGCCCAGTTATGACTCCTGCAATTTGCATGGAATTACATGTATCAGTAACATATGTAAGTATGACCATAAATTCTTTTTATGTGACCCGTTGCTTCTTCTACTACTGGAACTGTCTTGGTATCCTTCTTCCACATTGCCCTCATTTCTGCCTGCAAATCCTGGTATTTTATGACTTTGTGCCTCTGTAGTCACTGGGTGTAGCAATTTCAATGATCAATGTTACTTTTGTCTGCTTTTCATGGACTACTATATCTGTTTTTCTCGCATCTATTTTTTAAACTGTTGGTAATGGGTGATCCCATGTGATATAAATTTCATCATTTTCTATAATGTTTTGTGGCTCGTGTTTCCAGTGTTTTTCAGCTACTTCAGTATTCTAATGTTTGCACAATCCCCAATGCAACAGTCTTGCCACATTATAATGCCTTTCAATTTAAAGTCCTTCTACCATTAGTATATCACAACCATCAACAAGATGTGCGACTGTTTCCAATTGTGTTTTACAAAACCTGCATTTGTCTGTTTCTCCCACATATTCAATGGACTTTGTAAACCAAGGTGTATGTAATCCACTGTCTTGGGATGGCAATATTAACCTTTCATCTTTTGGTTTAAATTCATCTCTCTTTAACCATTCCTGCATTCAATCCTGAGGTTGTTCCAAGAGCTTTCTATACTTGCAACTATATTTATGCATTTTCCACATTTCTTGCCTTCTCATCAGATCCTTCAACTTATATTCTTTCTTTTGTTTTTAGCAAATTCAGTTGCCTGATTTTTATCTACTTCTGGTTAGACTTCCAATGTCACTTGACACTGATATACTTCTGCTAAACTAAGCAGGGAAGTCATCTTAGACTTATTCTCCTCATGTAAAATTTTTCAAAACGTTCACTGTTTGCATCTTGTGAGGTCAGTATGTATGTATGCAGTCCCACCATTACAGATCTATACATGTAATCAATTTTGGAGAGGCCCACACCTCTTTCAGAATGGGGAATAATTAGTCTTGGTATACACTGATTTTTATAAATTATTTGATGATCTTGAAGCATCCTTCTTGTTTTTCTGTCCAACCCATCAACACCTTTTGGGGCCAGTCAGTCACTCCAAAACTGTGAGTTAGAACAGGAAGAGCAAATTGGTTTATAGCTTGGACTTTGTTCCTAGATGGCAATGCTGTTTTCAATATTAATTTTAGTCTTCTAAAATATTCCTTACTAATTTTTATTCACATTTGCTCATGCTTTTTTGTTGATCTTTCATCACTTCCCAGATATTTATACACTCCCTCTTACTCAAGTTCTTTTATATCACATTCCTGTCCCAAACCAATGTTTTCTTGGTGCTGTAGCTTTCCTGCTTTAAAGGTTGCTTTTCTACATTTTTGGGGCTGTTTGGGGTGTCTGATTATATAGGTTAGCTGATTGTTGCTTAGGGTTTTGGGTAGGGTGCCATTCGTGGCAACACTGTTTGGCGTAGATGTTAGAATCCAGTCTAGGATGGTTTCTTTAGATGTGGCCTTGTTAATTCTAGTTGTAATATTGATCAATTGAGAGAAGCCATATAGCTAAATTGAATTTGTTTGGTTTTCTAGTGCTGTCTTTTGCTAGTCTATGTTAACATCCCCTGGTATGATGGTCTCTAGTCTTATGTTGTCTGAGATTTATTTATTTTTTTTTTTTTATTTATTCCAGTTTGATTACCGGGGAAGTCCACTGGGTCAACATGGCCTATTTTCAGTGGAAGCCCGGGGAGAAAAGCTCAGAGAATGCATTAAAACATATTACATACAGGATTTCAACACAATCAAGATTATTTAGAAAGCATTAAACAATTTACAGAATACAATTACAAGGAATACAAGACAGTATGTGAGTACAGTTCATATAGAACTGATTAAAATTTTGCTTTTTACATTAAAGTTATGCTTTTTACATTAGCATAGGTAAGCAGTAATTCTCTGAGATTCTTAAACTGAGTGATTAAGGTTGTATAGCTTTTGCCTGTAGTAAGAAGCTACAGGGATTGAGAAATAGCGGAGGTGCTTTGAGTGCATGTATTAATGAAGAAAGTAGTACTCAATATTTACAATATTTACATGTTTTGTTGAATAAGTATAGCTCTAGGAGTTGAAGGATTGTCTAGTATTTACAAGTTTTGTTGAGCAAGTATAGCTCTAGGAGTAGAAGGATTAGGTAGTATTTACCAGTTTTGTTGAGCAAAACTAGCTCTAGGGGTAGAAGTAATTAAGTAAGGGGATAGAGCTGCAGGAGATTGCAGGAAGAGTTGAATATAGTTGTAGGAATATGTCTATAAGGGCAAATGTGTCAGTATGAGGATACTCTTATACTTGAAGTGATCCAAGATTAGGTAGGGAGGAGGCAGGGGCATTTCCGTTTAGTAGATTGGTGTTTGAAAAGTAGAGCCTTGAAATTTTTGGGGTTTGGGGTGGTTCTTAGTGGGGGAGGAAGGGAATTCCATTTTTTGCCCAAGGCATAGGAGAGGGGAGCAGCTGGCCAGCAGGATGTTTAGGTTTGTGGATACAAATTAAGTTCTGATGCTCAGATCTAAGGGCTCTGTTGGCAATATAAGGAGGAAGGATATTGGTTAGAGCAGGGCATTTTGTAGGATAAAATACGAGTGAGTGTTCTATGGAGAGCTGTAAGTAATTTAGGTAGTTTGGTAGTTATAGCCAGTTCAGGGGTTGTAGGGTGAGGCAGTGATGAGCGGAGTTTTTGGATTTGGAGGCAAATTTAGAGATTTTATTGTAACAGCTTTCTAGTTTAGAGGTGGTAGAGGAAGACAGGTTGGTTAGGAGAGGTGCACCATATAGTAAGGAAGGAAGGAGAAAAGTAGAGGACAGAGCGTGCCTAGTTGTGTTTGAGAGAAAGTGGTTTTGAGAGAAAGTGGTTGTTCCTATACAACATACCTAGCTTTTGGTGTTTTTTTTTAATGTTTTGTTGTATGTATATATCGAACATTAGGTGTTCATCAATAATTACGCCGAGAAGTTTAGCAGAAGGGATGACTTCTATAGGTGTGTTTGTTTGGCTAAGGATTTTGAAGTCGCTTTTATTGAAGGAGTAGTTCTTAGAGAGTGGGAATACAAGAATTTTGGATTTGCTGGCATTAAGAGAAAGGTGGTTTTGGTGCATCCAATTTTCAGTTTTTGAGAAGGCAGTTTGGGTTTTTGACAGCAATTCAGGGAGGTTTGAGGCAGAGCAGACTAGGGTTGAGTCATCCGCGTATTGAATGATTTTGGTATCTGGAATAGCAGTGTGAAAGTTATTGCTAAAGATGTTAAATAGCATAGGTCCGACGATGGATCCCTGTGGGACACCAGTGGGGGTGGGTAAGAAGGAAGAGATGGTGGTTTTCCATTTGACAGCCTGAGATCTGTTTGATAGGTAGCTGGAGAACTAGGAAAGAGTTTTAGGTGAGATGGTGAAGATGGTTGTGGGAGATAGTGTCAAAGGCCTTGGACAGATCAAGTAGAACAGTAGAAACTAGCTGCCCTGAATCTCAGGCTTTATTAACAGTATCTAAGAAAGAGATTAGGGCAGTACTGGTGCTGTGGCCAGGGCGGAAGCCATGCTGAGTGGGTGTGAGGAGGTTATTTTGGATCAGGAATGGCATAAGTTGGAGGTGGATGCACTTTTCAAGGATTTTAGAGATAGGGGAGAGTAAGGCAATAGGGCAGACGTTTGAGATGCTGGTATTTTTTCCTCCCTTGTCGAGAGGGAGAATGAAGGCAGAGCACCAGAATTTGGGAACATAGGATTCTTTTACTGATCTGTTTATAATTATACTGATTGGGAGGGCACTACCATCTGTGGCATGTTTTAGATAAGATGAGGGGATGTTGTCAGGTGCATTAGAGCAGGGCTTGAGTTTGGATAGGAGTTTTTTTATGAGAGTTGTGGAGACAGGTTTGAGCTTGAATAGAGGAGGATGGTTGTTTGGTGGGATTGGTGGGGGAGGGTGAGGCTTAGCTAGGTTATTGTTAGGAAAGGACTTAGTGAGGGTGGAAATGGTTTCGATGAAGAAGGAATTAAATTCAGAGCTTAGTTCAAGGTCAGTTTTGCTTGGGTTGGGACAGGGATTTGTTTTTGAGCCTGGATGGAGAAATGAGTTTATTGACTTCCAGAATTGTTTAGGATTATTATAGTTGTTTGACTGGAGCTTAGTGTAGTAGATTTTTTTGTCTTTGTTGATTAGCTGTTTAGCAAGGTTAAGGAGCTGTTTGTATTGAAGTAATGTGTTGGGCAGGTTGTTTTTTTGGTGAAGTTTCCATAGTTTGTCCCTTTGGTGCATAATTTGTTTGGTCTCTTTGGTAAGTTATGGAGCTGTGTTATTCTTGATCCTTTTATTTCTTAGGGGAGCTAATGAGTTTAAAGTATCAAGGAAGACAGTGTTGAAATTGTGTATAGCTTTATCAAGGGGTAGGGTGTTCAGAATATGCCAGTTCATTTGTTTGAATAAATTAGAGAAGGTAATGGGGTTGAAGTTGCTAAGGTTGCGAGTTTGGAAAAATTTATGCTAGTATAGGGAAGAGCTAGTACAGTGATGAATAAAGGTTGGGAGATGGTCACTAATGGTATCAGGAATTATGCCAGAGTTGGTTATTTTGTTAGGGTTAGAAACTAGGATTCAGTCTAAGATGGATCAAGGAGGATTAGTTTTGTTAGGTCGGGTGATAGTGAGGATTGTCTGAGTGAAACTGTAGAGGTTGATGGATAGGGAGGGAGAGGGGCAGTTGACTTTATTTCAATCAATATTTACATCTCCTAAGATGCAAGTCTCAGAATTGATTTTTGTGGAAGCCCATAGGAGAATTTCTTCAATTATTGATATATTATTACCAGGAGAGATATAGAGGACAATGAAGCACATATTTTTGTGCTTGTTTAATTTTAGTAATCCAGTGGTTAGTTCAGTATTCTGTAATTGAGGGATTGGAATATGGAGAGGATTTAAGGTGAGTAGATTAGAACAGACAAGGGCAGAGCCACCACCTTTTTTATTAACTCTGTCATTTCTGAGAATATGAAATACTTGGGGCAGGATTTCTGAATAAGAGATGGAAAGTTTGAGCCAGGTTTCAGATATAGCTAGGATGTCAGGTTGGTTATGGCTTAGCCAGGAGTGGAATAGGTGAGATTTATTACTAAGACTTTGAGCATTAATTGTAAAGATCTTTATGGTATTATGAAGGGTGGAAAGGGTTGTGGGATTGATGGAGGTGTTACATGTAATGGGACCCAGATTAGGATGGATGTCACCTGCTAGCATTAGTATGTAGAGGGAGACATCCTTTTGGCATTTAGGTTTGCAAGGTGCAGGTTTGGAAAGGTTATACACTGTAGTAGAAGACACTATCTTGGCTTTAGAGGAGAAGATTTTAGGATGGAATAGGTGCAGAGGATTAGTTTGAGTGAGGGAAGGTAAGATAGAGTAGAAATGAAAGGAAAAATGAGAGTAAGGCAGAGAGTGCCTGGAGGTAGTTTTTGCTGGAAGTATTAAGCAGGTATGGGAGGAATAAAAGGTAGCTTGGTATAAGGGAATTAGGAATAGAAGAAGGAGGTAGGGGGCTTGGGAGTAGTGGTGACTTGAAGAGAACGTGTTAGAGAAGAGGATGATAGGGAGATAAGGAATATGAAGAGAGAGAAATATGGACTTTAGATGGTATGGAAGCTTATGACTGAGAATAATGTGTAGTTAAGTAATAGAGTTATTAAGGGAGTTTAGGGAGGGAGAGGTAGAGCTTTCAAGTTATATTGGGAATTGAAGTAGAGTAGGGGAGGGTGTAAATAAGAGGGCGGGATGAAACTGTAGGAGTGTATGAGGGAGGGATTTATGTGGGAGAGGTAGTGAGGAGAAGAAAGGTATTTGCTAGTAGGGCTATGGGGGTGTGGTAATGAGAGAATAAAGCTAAGAGTACTGGGGGGAGGTGGGAATTGGGGGTAGGGCAGGGTAGAGGTTTGAGCCCGCAGGGCGAACAGAGCAGGAAGAGCCAAAAAGGTGAGTGCAGCTTAAAAAGTATCAGCTAAGTATAGTTTGATAGCTATAGTAGAAAGATTTGAACTACAAGTGCCAGGCAAGGTAGAGTATGTTGACTTTTCAAGAGGGTAGTGTAGAAAAAAAGAATGTTTATAATTTAATGAAGTTGAATTTCAGTTAGCTCTTAGAGTGAAACTTGAAATCAGTAGGGAGAGGAATGAGAGGCTAGGGGTTGTATAGGCAGATACTTCCACCTAGTGGAGAAAAGTAATAAGAAGCAAGGGAATGACCAAATCCATTGAAGGTTTAAGTAAGTTCTGGGTTGGGGAGAAATTAGAAGGGGTAGGGGGTAAACCGGTCTGCGGTAGGCTGCTGGAGTGCACACAAGGAAGTCAGATTTAAAAACAGCACAACAAGTTTACAGGAATTAATTTCCTTGCTTTAAGCACATATATTAACTCAGTCTTGTTGGGGGAACTCCTTAGCGGTTGTTTTCAGTGTGCCAGGCAAGCAACTGGGATTCAGGTGCCCTCAGGAATTAATCGGAGGAAATTCCCTTTTACTTAAATGCAGGGTGGGAGGACCCGGCGATGAAGTACTGTAGGAAAAAGAGACAATACAGAAATTAGTTAAAATTGCAGGTAAGGGAAATGAGAGGAGAGGAGACAATACAGAAATTAGTTAAAATTGCAGGTGAGGAAAATAAGAGGAGAGGAGGGGAGAATGAGAGGAGAGTATAAATTTAGGGGGCAGAAGGGAAGGTGTAGCAGAGCGCAGTAGTTAAAGACTAGGTTAGAAAAAAGGAGAAGATTGAGTCTTTAGAGTCAGGTGAAGGGGAGATTGTTAGAAGAGAGTAGAGGCAGATAGGTGGAGGAGAGCAGGAGAAAGTAAGACTAGAAACGGTATTATTCAGACAGTGAGAGTTTCAATTAAAAACAGTTTCTCTACTATTTCATTAAGCAAACTATCATTAAGCAAACTATCATATGTTTAACAGCTAAGCACATACAGAAGACTCTAATGCAATTAGTGAAGGAGTGGTAGTAACACTGTAGTATGCTTAGTATAGACAAAAGCAGGCAGGGTGATCGTGGTCCTATAGAAACTACAAAAAATGTTCTAGTGCAGTGAAAATCACAAAAACTATACAACAACCTATAATCTTGACGTTTGGATGGGAGATCGTAAATTTACCCCTGGGATTTCTTCTGTGTCACTGCTAGACAGAGGCACGGTAAACTAACCTTAAATGGGCTATCTTCTGTGACCTATTATACAGAGGCACAGTCAACTAATCTAAGAAGGGTGGCGAAAGCCAAACACACTCTGGCTAGGCTTGTAAATGCCCTAGGGCAGATAGCCTAGTATCAACCTATGAACCTAATTCAGGAATGTCATTGAGAGAGTGGAACGTCAGTGCAGAAATATTATGCAGAAACAGCATCAGTTCAAATAGAAAATATCACATTGTCCTTATTAAGCACTTAGCACAGATAAATTATCAGCAGTAACTGTAGAATGTCAATTCACTGTAATTCAATAACAATAAGCATTCTAAGATGCCCTTTTAGTTGGCAAGGAGCTTTTGTTAGCTTATTTGAGTCCAAAACGCGAAGAATAATTATCAGATTGTGCCAGTGAAGCAGCACAGTGAAAGTGATAAGAGGAGGCACTCTGCGAGGAGTTTTAGAGTGTCTTGGGGCGTTTTAGAACTTTAAATGCATCAAATGCGAGAACTGCATTTCCTTTAAGCCATCAAATACTTGTTTGGGCATCAGGCTCAGAGTGAGAGTAACAGCCATGCCTGAAAATTAACATTCTAGCACCTGGTGAGACCAGGAGTCCAGCTGAGTCACAAGGAAAGCACTGTATAACTCTGAAATGAATCAGCTGTTCTGAGGAGCGCTTTAGTAAGCACGCTTTGATTTTATGCAATACTAGTTAATAGTACTGCTGTAAGGCCACGAGGTGGTCTTGTGCACATGCCATAGGGAAAAGAAGCAGGTACGCTTGCTAAAGAACGTAGTGCTATTAGATGCTATTGCAGGTACACTATGCTATGAAAAAGAAAGTAAAGTAACAGTTGGGTCAGTTGGAAGCGCGGGAAACATATTAAAAGAGCAGGCGTTTTGTAAAAGCGCTTTTATAGTTCACTCCTCAAAGAGTAATGCTGTAAAAGCCACTAAAGTAAAATGATCTACAGTACAAGCTCTACTTAGGTGCAGTGCGCGGTAATAATGCTATGAGGGCCATGAGGTGGCCTAATTGCGCACATCAAATGAAAATTAGTAGCACAGCCACAAACAGGGGTTTTACACCAACTACGATCTTGTTTGCCAGGTTGTTCTTTAAAGCGATAGCCTAGCTCAGCCCAGGAAAGCTGTTTTCAGGGGCACTACGCTAGTTGTATGCACTGCAGAAGAGGCTGGGTTACTAATCAAAGTAAATTAGACACTATGCTGATAACAGTGAGTACGGATAAAACACAATAAAACACAGTAGGGAGGATAGCAATATTCTACGTGGTTTTAGACAGACATATATACAAGCTTTTGAGCATGTTTTCAGACAAGAATAATGTGTTAACCAGGCAATAATAATTAGAGTTGCACGCAAGAATAAGCAAGATAAATCATTAAATCAGCAGAAATAAGAACAGAGCTAGATTCTAAATCAGCAAGAATAAGAGCACAACCAGAATCTATACAGCTTAGTACAACTTTGTTAAATAGACCTATCAGTGTGCAAGTTGGGCAAACCAGACCGCAAGACCAGGGAGGAGAGGTTGTGCATGCTTGGTTGAGGGATTCACAAATGGTGTTACAGTCGAAGGAAGGTAGAAGTAACTTCTGGGAGGAGTCTAGCAGGGGGAGGGGGTCGCTAGAGGATAATCTAATTGGCTTAGGGGAGTAGAAGATAGGAGTGGCTATAGTGAGTGAGAGACAGGTAAGATGTTGATGTCAGCATAAGGAGTGTCTATAATGAGTGAAGGACAGGTAAGTAGCATTGCCACCCCTCCGTTTTTTTTCTGGAGTGCCCGGAAATCAGTAGGGCACTCAGGTTCTCCGGTTCTTGCTGTGGGAGTCCGGAAAGCGACGTCAGGCTCGTCAGCGCGTATGTAGGTAAAAAAAAAAAAAATATTTAAAATTCCCGTCTTGGACTCTCGGTTGATTGGCTGCTTGCTGCAGAAGAGGCTCATGCAGCAAGCAGCCAATCAACACGTAGATTTGCAAGTCGAATCCCCGCAAAGCCCGTGAAAATGAGTGGATAAAAAGCGGCGCTTCAGCTACTAATTTTACCTTTTACTCTGTACTGTAAAAGGTGCTTAAGGTCTGAAATTTCTTGCTGGTTGGACGTCTTCGGTGGATTGCTGGTTTCATTTGCTGCTGCCTGGAAGGATTGCTCTAGCCCTGCTGCTGCCTGGAAGGATTGCCCTAGTCCTGCTGCTGCCTGGAAGGATTGCCCTAGCCCTGCTGCTGCTGCCTGGATTGGAAGGATTGTCCTAGCCCTGCTGCTGCTCCCTGGAAGGATTGCCCTAGCCCTGCTGCTTGCCTTGCTTGCTGGAGTCTTGCCCTGGAGAAGTGCTGTGGACTGGCCAACTGGGTGGTGGTGTGTTCCCCCCTGCCTGCTGCTTGCTGGTCCTTTAGCTGCCTGTTCTCTTCTGGCTGAGAGCTTGTTTAAGTAGCCCTGCTGCAGCTTTTTCTGGAGGTAAGTGGAATTTTTTTAATGGATGAATTCTTTGGAATTAAGGTAGATTTTCAAAGATTAGTGTGACAAGGGGAATGAAATATTGCCAGCACAGCTACTAGTGAATTTTTTAAATATTAAATTTATATTAATTCACTAGCTGTGCTGGCACTATCTCATTCATTGATGGTGACAAGATGTGTGTAACTGTATCTAGATGTTCAACATGTGGTGATTATTAACTAGAACAGTTTCTAATCTGGTTTTGGACTTGGTTACAGTGAATATATAATGACTTCATGATTTGTATAAGATGCTTGGACTGTAGAACTGTCTTTTCTAGTCTATCATCACCGTGATGTTTACCTTGACCTGTGTTTCTTCCTAGGGTGTCTATGTCGTACAGTCTTCATATTATAGTGAGGCTTAAATGTAGCTTTTTGTCTAGTTTGTCATCACAACTGTTTACCTTTTATCTGTGTTTTCTAGGGTATACCGTCTATACCAAAGCTTAGTTCATTTGATGTTACAGTGAATATATGACTACATGATTTGTATAGGATGCTTGGACTGTAGAACTGTCTTTTCTAGTCTATCACCGTGATGTTTACCTTGACCTGTGTTTCTTCCTAGGGTGTCTATGTCATACAGTCTTCATATTATAGTGAGGCTTAAATGTAGCTTTTTGTCTAGTTTGTCATCACAACTGTTTACCTTTTATCTGTGTTTTCTAGGGTATACTGTCTATATACCAAGGCTTAGTTCGTTTGATGTTACAGTGAATATATGACTACATGATTTGTATAGGATGCTTGGACTGAGGTCTTCACTTGGCCACTATGCTCAACTCTATCTGTGCCAGTGGGAGGTGGTGGTGGGGATCTGGAGTGGAAAAGGGGAGTAACCAGCCCCACGTTGACTACTGTATGTGATATTAAAGACTTATGCTGAAGGGTGCTAGAGTAAAGGGGTGTGGCTATTAAAGGGAATGGGTGTGGCTTGATGGTGCATGGGGCGGGGCTTGTTTGTCAGGAAATGGCACAGTAGAAAGGTGGCAACCCTACAGGTAAGAGGGGGAAGATCCAGAGCCAAAAAGGTGAGTGCAGCAGAAAAAGTATCAGCTAAGTGTAGTTTGATAGCTATAGTAGAAAGATTTGAACTACAAGTGCCAGGCAAGGTAGAGTAGGTTGACTTTTCAAGAAGGTAGTGTAGAAAAAAAGAATGTTTATAATTTAATGAAGTTGAATTTCAGTTAGCTCTTAGAGTGAGACTTGAAACCAGTAGGGAGAGGAATGAGAGGCTAGGGGTTGTATATGCAGAGACTGCCACCTAGTGGAGAAAAGTAATAAGTAGCAAGGTTATGACCAAATCCATTGAAGGTTTAAGTAAGTTCTGGGTTTGGGAGAAATTAGAAGGGGTAGGGGGTAAACTGGTCTGCGGTAGGCTGCCGGAGTGCACACAAGGAGGTCAGATTTAAAAACAGCACAACAAGTTTACAGTAATTAATTTCCTTGCTTTAAGCACATACATTAACTCAATCTTGTTGGGGGGACTCCTTAGAGGTTGTTTTCAGTGTGCCAGGCAAGCAACTGGGATTCAGGTGCCCTCAGGAATTAATCGGAGGAAATTCCCTTTTACTTAAATGCAGGGTGGGAGGACATGGGGCTGAAGTAATTAACTCAATCTTGTTAGAGGAACTCCTTAGGGAGTGAAGATCTAGGTGAAGATCTCGTCCAGGATGGAAATGTTGATGCCAGGTGGTATGCATAGATGTATGATGGCCAAAGATTTATGAGTATTCAGTTTGAACAGTGAGAAGAGAAGCTCAGTATTGCTGAAAGTTGGTATGGTATCATAGTAAGTGGAGAGATCTAAAACATTTCTGTAGAAAATAGAAACTCCACCTGCTTTTTTGTTGGTTCTGTCTAGTCTGAGTATATTATATCCTGATGGGAGTATTTATGTATCTTTAGTAATTGGCTTTAACCAGGTTTCTTTGGCTATGAAAAGATCACGGGAGGAGTCACCTATACAGACAAGAACTGCTGTGATTTTGTTGTAGAGACTTATTGGGTTACTGTGTAGTATTTTAAGTCCTAGATGGTTGGAGAGGTTTGGGATGTGTGGGGGTAGGTTTGGTAGGGTCTGGGGTTAAATGAGTGGTTCCAGGATTGGGATATATATCCCCTTCCAGTGTTATTGTCAGTTAGCAATGTGGCTGTTTTGTCTTATGTTTATAGACTATTTTGGATAATGGAAGAGCATGTGCTGCTTGGTTGTATTTCATGGTGTGAGTGTAATTACTGTTGAGTAGGCTGGATGAGATATTAAAGAAATGTGGTGTTCTGGTTTATGAATTGTGTGCTAGGTGAAGTTAAGTAACAGTGGGAGAAAGTGAGTTGTGATAGCTATGTAAGAATGTGAGTATAGTGAAAATGCTAGTGGCAGAAGATGACATAGTTGTATATTTGGTAATAATGTGTGGTGGCAGAAGTGTTGAGGGATGCAGATATAAGTAGTAGACATTAATGGGAGGAAAAAGTAGATTAAGATGAGTAGGTAAAGGGACTGATAGGCAAGTATAGAGAAATGCTGATATGAATACGGATGAATTTATATATTGAGGAGTCTGTTAGTGTAAAATAGGTATGGTAAAGAAGGGTAGTAAGAAAAAAAAGTACTGATTTAACTGTGTATGATCAAAGAGAGCTATAAACAGTACAGAAAGATAAGGGGAAGGCTGAGAGATATAGAGGAGAGATGAATATTAATCTGACTGTAGTATATGACAAAAGATTGCAGGAATAAAAGGAAGAATGAAAACAAAATAAAGGTATGGTTGGGGATGGGTCTGAACAGGAGAGGTTAGATTGCAAAGCAGTATGGGAGGGAGAATGGCATCTGGGAATGATACAAAATGTTGGACGAGGGAAGAGAATAGAAAAATGAGTGAATAGAAAAATGAGTGTTTCTCTGATTGTAGTAAAGTTGTATGGAAAGATACAGGGAGTGGGTGTCACAAGTGATAGGTGTATGTGGGAAATATAATGGTAGAGTAAGGTGGGGTATGGATGTCAATCATAGTGTGTTTCCAACCCATAGGCCATTTATTAGACAGCAATCAGTTTGTGACTGGCGCTCAACAATTAGCAAGGAGGCATAACATAGTAGGTTTCCTTACATTTACCGAATGCAGACAAGAAGACTCAAGGGATTTGAATTAAATAGTAATCTTGTGGTCAAGTGTCAGGAAAGTGGCCAGTTTGGTAAGGTGCAAGGACTACTCCACTGGGGAGTCAGCCACTTTCCAGCACAGGACAAGGGCATATTTCACTAAAGTTAAAATACAGCAAGGCTCTTCATGTCACACTTGCTTACATTTCACTGAGAATATTGTCAATATGCAAGCTTTTGCAGAGGTGTGCCTTGTGGTAGAGCTCCTGCTATGTAAGGGAAAGGATCTGATGTAATGCCCACAGACCCTAAAAGGAAAAAAAAGAGAGAAACTACTAAACTGAAATGTTATAAGGAGGCAATAAAGTTAATACATAGGTAGTTAGCTTTTTCCTAGAGATGGAGGAAGGAACACATGACTCAGACCTAAAGAAGATGGGCTATTCTAGGAGTACAGCAAAGGTACAAAAGTTTATGAAAAAATGGACAAAATAGGTTTAGCAAGAGGTATACTGATAGAGACCTACAATAATACACTGTATGGATCACATATCAGAACATAGCAGTACACAGCTAATCACATTATAAAACCATCACTTAGTAAGCACTCGTTGAATAAATCAATACTTCAAAAGAATGTTGTATATACCAAAGAATCAGCAGCTAAAATTATATACATGAATCTCCTACTTTACAGAGCACAGGCTCAATATACATAAAACATATCTGACTAGAATAAAATCAATAAACACATTTACAAGGTGTTTAATATGTTCTACACAGTCTTACAGCAAATAGAAATGTAATAACACATGACACATACCTGCCCTGTGACGATATACTGCTTTTGGA
Source organism: Protopterus annectens (assembly GCF_019279795.1). Classification (NCBI taxonomy): domain Eukaryota; kingdom Metazoa; phylum Chordata; order Ceratodontiformes; family Protopteridae; genus Protopterus; species Protopterus annectens. The sequence goes on from NC_056735.1 coordinate 1,143,826,320, forward strand.
ACTTTTGGGTTAAGGTATTCATGTTTTACTTGTATACCTCATGACACCTTACTTGAGCATTTGTTTTCATTCGCATTATTGCAAGGAAAGAAACTACTGTTCAATTAGGGATTTCATGTACTGCTTGTGTATCTATACTTCTGCCTCAGTCACAGCATGGATACTCACTTTAATCCTTCTAGTTCTCCTCCAGCTGTACCTAAAATGAAAAAGAATGCACTAAAAGGGAGTCCTTGCAGTCCAGCTGTACCTAAAATGAAAAAGAATGTACTAAAAGGGAGTCCTTGCAGTCACTGTGGACTCAGTGAGTGTATCAGCCACTGGTGAGAGATCCTATAGTGGCCTTTCCTTGTTCCTCAACTCCTGTACTCCTGTACTGGTCTGAATTTCTCTGGTATTGCTTCTCCTGCCATCATGAACCAGGGATCAGGCACATCCTCTGCAGCTGTTCAAGTGCCCAATAAGAGCATGGGAGAACCATCTTCTTTTTTGGGTCTGGGAGATTCTTCTCATAGTAGCTAAAGAAAGAGAGCTCTTGCCCGGGATAAAGAGACATCTCCTGGGGTATCTTATTCCAGAGATATAGTACCTAGGGAAAAGAAACAAAAGTTTAGACATTGCTCATCAAAGGATACCGTTATGGTTCATAATGATATTCTTACCTTAGCCAGGAGTTTACTGCAGGCATTTGGTCCTGGAATTCAAAAATAATTATGAGAGCATGCGCCACTCTGACACAAAAAATCCTGAGGATATTCTGACATATTGATAGAGACAGGTTTACTTGGGCCAGGATTCTGATTTTGGGGAAAGCACATATACCTCATCTCTCTTAGGTTCATAGGAAGTTACTAGGCTATTAGCCCTGAGGCCAATTCTGAAGAAGTTCTTTATTGACTAAGAATGAAAGTGCTTAATTAAACTGAGTTTGTTTGATAATTTGGCAGTCCTCGGTCAAGAAACAATAGCAAATCATGCATAAAACAGGACAAAAAAGATTAGAGCAAAATACAAAATTCATCATCAAACAATCTAAAAAAAAAAAACTCCAGAAATCCATAAATACATTGCTTAACACTGGAAAATCAATCCAAAGCAGCCCATCCCCATCCAGTAACTCCAAAAGCATTGTTTCACAGTTTAATTTACATTTTATAACTATAGTAACTTCACTCATACAAAGCTACTACAAATCCATCCATCCCACCCCAATCACTGAAGCCCCAACAGACCTTCAGACTTGCCCCAGTGACAACATCTAATTGTAATAAACTGCTCTAGTAAAAAACAAATATGCCCCCACCTTATGGAAAATATCCGACATAATAACCTTCAATAAAGGCAGCTCATTGACCAAGCTAACTACAGATCAATCGCCATTCCTGCACCCTTATTCAAAATCACAGAAAGATATATTCACTCTCAACATAGTGCATATATTATAGATTCATAGGTTTATACTAAGCTAAAGACCACAAGGGTCCTTACAAACCTAGCTGTACAGCCTAACTCAGTTTTGCCCAAGAGTTGCCTGAACCTGTATATGAAGGGATATGTTAGGGTAGCTAAGGATTATGTGAGGGGGCTATGTTAGTTGGGGATTAATTTATCAAAAAAATACTCCTGTAGTTTCCTAAATGTAGCAATAATCCAACAACAGTGCATGCAGTAACAAAACTGAGTGGTTAAAATAGTGACTACACAACACCTTCGGATAAAAAACACTGTTTTATTGATTAGGCTCTTTCACCCTAAGCACACTTAAAGGAACTTCTTCAGAATAAAAAAAATATCCTAGGTTCCTAACTTAAATAGTAAAAAGAAATCAAATGATTTCTAATACAATTATCAATTAACCTTATTAAAGAAAGACGTTACAAAAAACACTTGATGGTAAAATCCACGTGTGACAGCTACAACAAATACATACAAATAATGTGAAATATAAATGTTGCAGCTTAAAAAAAAATATTAAAATAATAACTATGAATTGATGTTAATAAATAGATATCAGGGAATAAATATTAATAAATAACTCCTGAAACATACAGGTTAAATATTAATTCATCCATTTGATTTATATTTTTATAGTTTAGTTGCTCTTAGCTTTAAAACAGGTGAAACTGTGTCATTGGTTTTAAACTGCCACAAGTTCCTTGTAGTCAATGTTAATTTACCAGGTGCTTCCCCACACATCACGTGGAACAAAGTCTAATATACCAAACTTTTAATTAATAAAATGTATACTGATCTGGGAGTGCTTGTATAAAGCATTATTGGAATTAGATTTTGAGATGTCATAATAATGTTCATATATTCTCCTACAGAACTTTCTGTCTTCCCTATGTTGAATGCTGGACAGATTTGACATAGTGCAATATAAATCATGCCACTAGTAGTACAATTGCCCCTAATCAAATTTATCTTAGTATTTTGAAAACTAATAATTATAATAGAATCTTGTTCCAAAATAAAGGGACATTGTGTACAAAAAAAACACACAAGTACCTTTGTGCGTAATTGCGTTGAGACCACTCATTCAAACACATTTTTCAAATTCCTACCCATTTTGAATATAAAACTTATAACATTTCCCAATTAATTGAATAAATCCTCATCAATTTTAAGTATGTTCCAATTCTTGTTGACTATCTCAATTATGTATTTTGAATCAGCATTATATTGAATCACTAAAGAATTAATATATTTCCTATTGAAAGGTCCATCATTTTTCATCTGAATGGGAGATGCCAGGATGTTATTAATATTGGTCATTACATTAAGTAGGGGACAATACTTAGAGCCCAAACCTTTGCATATTTTATCAAATGACTGTATTAGTAAATGGTAGTAGTACACTCTCTTCAAGAATTTTTGTCAATTTTTCCCTTTCAACAATAAATAGATTCTCATTGGAACACATACTTGCCAATACAATCAACTGACCTCTAAATATATTTTTCTTACAAAGGAATGGGTGGCAACTACTATAGTGTATGTGTTAGAAAATGTGGGTCTACAATAAATTGTGGAGTTAATCTGGTCAGTCACTGTATTCTTTTTTTTTTTTTTTCAAAACAGGTTTATTGTTTTAACATACAAGAGAAATATCATAACAATTTTATACAAGTAATTAAAATAGATATGATTATAACATTCAACAAAAACAACTAAAGTATTTACAAAGACATCCACTACAATCAGATCAATTAATTAAACTAAAATACCATGCTATTGAAATTAGGATTTTTTTAACAAATTTTGTAAATTATCCCATACAATATAATACGATGTTTTTCTAGTTGCTCTTGACCTAATTGTGTTTATTTCCATATGGCACACTATATTCATAACATTTTTAAATTCAGTGAACAAAGGAGGTGTATCAGAAATCCAATTTCTGGTTATTATTTTCCTAGCCACTGCTAGAATAGACCATAACAAGGGAAGCTTAACCTTTTTAACACTTTGAGGTACAGGTGTGTTGAATAATATAAGAGATTTAGAAATAATGAAATTATCTGTAAAAAGAGCCTGCAAAAATTCATTAATTGACTTCCAGTATTCTTTCAATTTTATACAGTCATAAAACATATGAGCCCAGTCAGCATTAATTTCTACATTACATCTCTTACATAGATTATCTTTATTATTTATTTTATTCATCATCAAAGGTGTATAAAAAGATCTATGTAAAAATTTCCATGTATAAAGTCTCCAGACAATGGAAGATGTAGTTCTATAGGCAGATTCCAATATATATTGTTTATCTTGTTGATTTGGTGGGTCCCCATTAATAGAAGTGAAATAATTCCAGTATGTATCTACACTGTAAAAAGTTTCTTGTCTGATAATTTTATGTATGTATGAAAGTTTGCCTTTATCAGAAACTTTATGTTGTAAATTTAATATCAAGTAATCAATCAGTGTTGGAATAAATTCTTTAACTGTTATAGACATTAGATCTATTTTATTAATGAAATGTTGTCTAAAGGTCTGAACCTCTAACCAGCAAGTTTCTCTTAGATCAAATTCTTGTTTTAAGAAATCTAGATTTTTAACTTTATTATCAGATATCAACTGATACCAGTACTTTAGATCATTATCTATAGCTAAATGAGTTCCTTCAGAAGTAGATGGCAAAAGCATACCCTGAGTATACATTATAGGGAATATAATAAAATTCCATTCCCTATACTTAGGGTGCATGAATATAAAGTTACAATAGCTAATAATAATATTTAATGGGTAACAAACCATATGTTTAGGTGTAATAGGTGAAGTACAAAATTCCTTTAGTAACCATAGCATGGAGATTTTCATGAAGTGCATACTAATTAGCTCCCAATAATCTTTCCATTTTGCGACATATGACTGATCTATTAATAAAGTAATAACTTTTACAATAAGTCACTGTATTCTTGAATAAAGTAACAGTCAGATAATTGACAGACTCAAAAGAATATTGATGTGTAAATTAAAAAAAAATATGTGGTGCAATTAGTAAGTAATAAATTAACCAATTAAATCTGGGGGTGCTGTCCAAAGGTGAATATATCTTCCAAGTACCGAAAAAAAGACTGTCAATATTGACTGAACCCTGACTCTAAAGCACGGAATTTCTCCCAAGTATACAGTAAAAGAGTCATATATATGGGGATACATGCTGCCCCATGGCCACTCCTTGTAACTATTTGTAAAATTCCCCTTTTAAAAATGTGTAATTGTGTGTTAGAATTATTTCTAGAAGTTCCATAATACACTTTATGAGAAAACTATTGAAATCTGTCAATTCTAAAAGTGTAGTATGGAAATATTCCAAACCAATAAAATGTGGTGTACACATAAATAGATTGACAACATAAATGGTATTAGTCAATAGGGGAATCTTGTACTGTAGATAAAAATTTCCCATGAATCTTTGAGTATATTTGGCACTGATGAAAAATATCTTTTAGCATTTGATCAAGAAATACTGCTAATGGGTAGGTTTTGGAATGTTGTCCAGCTACTATCAGTCTATAAAGGAGGACTGGTAATATCTTTGTATATTTTTGGAATGCCAAAAGCTACTGGAATAACTGGATTCTTTTCCAAAAGAAAATTTTAAGATTCAAGTGAAATTACACACTGCATCATGGAATCTTCCAAAAACAGATCAATTTTCTTGTAAGCACTGGAATTTAATTTCTGGATACCACTGCATATTTGATGGCATCTTGTAGCATGTTAAAAATACTGCTCACATAATCTAGCTTGTCCTCAAGTACAATATCACCTAATTTGTCAGGAATTATGACCCTGATATTAGGGTTATTTCTTAACTCAAGTACGATATCTCATTCTCAAAAAACATTCTGCACCTAATACCAAACAATTCAAAAACTCCCTTAAGGCTCATCTTATTAGCTCTTGGCTATGTCCATGTGTTACTTAATCCTAGTGTATGCTACCACCATCATTCTCTCTTCTCTCCAATTATCAGACCCTCAGTAAAAATGGAAGTAACAAATGGTACCCCTTGACATTTGGAAATGTTGTTGTGATCTCTGTCTGTATATTTTGATGACTATATATTGCTGATATGATCTTTCTTTGCATGCTGTTCTATTATGCACAAAACACTGCTCAGTAACAAAGTCTTTACTTTACATTATGTATTATCATCATTGTCTATTGTATTAAGTGGAGCTTTTCTCCCCGGGCCTCCACTGTAAATGGACCTCATCCAGTTAGACCATCCTGGTTAACATATGTAAAATAAAATAAATAAAACATTGTTTCCTACAAGCCAAATAGCTACAGAAATCTTTTTCACAACTTTTTTTCAAAAATGGTTAGAATATTACTTAAGGGTTGATTGTGATTGTATGTATTTTTCCTCCTAACTGGAAATTGAACAGTGTTATCAGATAAGTTATACTGTGGAACATAATAATTCAGATTTAATTCTCTAGTAAATAACCTAAGCTCCATCATTAAATCTGAAATACTAGTAGGAGGATGAGGTACACATTTAAAACCTAAACAATGAAAAGTGGTCCTTTGTAATATGAATGTCTGTGGAATTGAATATATTGAAACTTTGGTAGGCCCACATAATCCCCTAGTGTGAAACTATAATATCCAAATGAGGATGGTGTGTACCATCTCATGTTTTGTCCCTGCCCCATTTTATACAACCCTGAACAGATGAGAATGAGGGGGGGTTCTAAACATATGTGCATTTATCTGATTATTCATCAACATTTCAGGTCTTCGCACAAGGTGTCAGGAACTGATCGTGGTAAACATCCTGTTGTGAAGATGGAACTGTGGCATTAAAATTGAAATCTGCATCATTACATTTAGTCCTTGTATCATCACTACCCACACTATTAATCTGATGGTAGTTAACAACCACCTGATTGTCATGGGAGACATTTGAAGCTTTAGGAGTAGGGTAGGCAGTATTACTGAAATATGCAGCATAATCTTTTAGTAGTTTTTCTGTTTTCTAGCAACATTCATTTTACAAGATTATCAAAAAGCTGGTTGTACATGATTTTATGATAAACAGCAAATCATTAGTAATTTAATCACTCAATACAGTGAGTTCCTCACACAATTGATTTAATCTTTTATTCCATTTGATTATGAAAATTAAGGAGTTCTAAACCACAAAGATCAAACATTGCTAATAGTTCAATATGTGCTTCACTACCTGATATCAATCTGTTTGGGTATTTGCAAAATTTAAGTCCTTTCGGTACTCTATTTTTAAACCGCCATTGAGGAAAGTCATTATCAAACTGTAGACTGCACACCTTGGAAAGTTTTTTCTCAAAGGCTGCCATTAATGATAGTAAATTCCCAGTGAATGAAAGTGGATCAGTCTGCATGGGTGTCAAAAAAAAGCAATATCAGAATGTAGCCAGTGCTGAAAATTTCAGTCTGATGGACTCAATGCAATTACTTGTTGCAAAACTGTTACAAGCCATTACCTGTTGATCAGAAGCCTGAGAAAGGAAAGCTGTGTGCCATACATCCTGTGCAACCTCATCAGTCCTAGACCTGGACACTTGGACATTAAAAAGAGGTAAATGGTTGAATATGGATAAATGTTCAAAGGTTTTATAAATGTTCAAAAGTTTTATCCATAATAGACTGTTTCTGAGTAATTAAAGCAATAACCTGGGTCATTTCCCCTGACTGGGTATTAGATATGTTGGAAAACACTTCTGAAGAATCTACAGGGGGCAAATTCCACCACTGGTGCACATGTAGACATAATGAAAAAACAAGTTGGTATCTAACAGACATTGCCACATGCAGAAATAAAACCAAAGAATGTATATAGTGTTTGACCGTGCGGTTAATAAAACCACCACATTAAGACTCGCGTATTGTCCTAAAAGTAGCAAAAACCCAACAGTTTGTGCAGTAACAAAACTGAGTGGGTGCAACAGTGAGTACACAACACACTCTAGATAAAAAGAAAACAAAAAAAAACACTGTTTTACTGATTAAGCGCTTTGGTCCCAAGCACACTTAAAGGGACTTCTTCAGAATAAAAAAAATACCCTAGGTTCCTAACTTAAATAGTGAAAGGAAATCATGTGACCTAAAACAATTCCCAATTAACCTTATTAAAGAAAGAAGTTACAAACACTGCATGGTAAAATCCATACGTGACAGCTAAAAAGTATTGCTGTGTAAGAACTTACCATAACTTTAGATGTCCTTCTCTTCTATAAGCTGCTGTATCCATAACATCAGGGAGTCTGCCTCTGGTGAACTCTTGTTCGTCCGGCCATTTTACAAAAGTTAAATGCTACTGCCAGGGTGTGTGTGACATCCTGCGCATCCCTCTCAGACATCGGTCATAAACTGATGTCGGGTATAAAGCAGCATGCACCTTCTTCAGAACCAAATGCCGCTGGAATCAGCGTCTATGGAGGGGGGTACTCCAGGAGTCAGGCAAGTGTGAGGTGGAAGACTGGGTGGGAAACTATACAGCAGCATACAGAAGAGAAGGACATCTAAAGTTATGGTAAGTTCTTACACAACAATACTATGTTCTTCTATTCATATGCTGCTGTATCCATAACATCAGGGAAGAGATCAACAGCTCCTGTCCTAAGAAAAGTGTGAAGGACCAGAAACACTTTCCACAAACCCATAAAGGATGGCTCTGGCAAATCCTGCCATGGCTCTAGAGAACATGTCCTGTTTGTAGTGTCTAGTGAATGTGTGAACAGAGGACCATGGAGCTGCTTTGAGGATAGCAGCTGTGTCCAATCCTTTATGGAATGCCCCTAAGGAGGACACTGCCCTGGTGGAGTGTGCCCTTACTATGGCTGGGAGTGACCTACCATGGTTAGTATACCAAAAGAAAATGGTTTTAGGTATCCAAGAGGATATGGTTTGCTTGTAAACAGGTTTACCCAGAGCTCTTGTGTGGTAAGAGATGACGATATGCAGAAGTACTTGGTTTTGGCCAAGTAATACCTGAGCTGTCTGTGTATGTCTATGGAGTGAAATAGCCTCTCTGCCTGGCTCTGTGGAGAGGGAAAAAGGTTGGTAGATTGATAGTCTGATTCAAAGACAGTTCATTGACCACTTTAGGCATGAAGGTTAGTACACAAACATACCCTGTCCTTGTGGAAGACAGTAAAGGGGGGTTGCCATAAGGGCCTGGAGTTCTGAGACTCTTCTGGCTGAGGTGATGGCCACCAAGAATATACTTTTCCATGTGCAGTGTTGGAGGGTGCAGTCATTGGCTGGTTCAAAGAGCGGTAGTGTCAATTTTTCTATTACAAAATTTAGATCCCAAGGAGGTGGAATGGGATTCCTTGGGGGCCTGAGATGCAGTGCCCCTCTCAGAAAGAGTTTGACTTCTAACCTAGATGCTAAAGGTGCTATCAAGGGCAGGCATGCTGAGATGGCAGATAGGTGAATTTTAATGGAGGAGTAGGATAGTCCAGACTTCATAAGGTGACACAGGTAAGACAAGACTACTGGGCGCTCTGCCATCAGTGGTTGTAAGTTGTTTTTCTAACACCATAAAGAAAATCTCCTCCACTTAGACAGGTAAGATTTTCTGGTAGTTGGTTTCCTGGCCTCCTGCAGAACCTGGATCATGTCTTCTGTGTATAGGTATCTGAAGGGAATCAGTGCCCTATCACCCACAGTGTGAGATTCAGCATGGACAGGGTGCCCCCTTGTCCTGTATGAGCAGGTGCATTTGCTGGAGTAACTTGTGGTGATTGCCCTTGGCTAGGTGAAATAGTAGGGGGAACCAATGCTGCCTTGGCCAATAGGGAGTCACCAGCAAGATTTGAGACTGTTCCTTGTGAATTTTCAGCAGGACTCTTTGTATGAGAGGGAAGGGGGGAATGCATAGGCATACATCCCCTTCCAGGAGACTGAGAGAGTGTCGACCTTCCAAGCCTCTAGGTGTGGTGCCCTGGAGCAGAAGGTTGGGAGCTGTCTGTTATGGGGGAGACAAAGAGGTCCACATCCAGAGTACCGCATTGATGGACCTGGTCCAGAAACATGTTCCTGTACAGCATCCATTCATGAGACAGGGTCATGGTCCTGCTTAATGGATCTGCCATCCCATTGTCTGCAGAAGGGATATATACTGCTTGGAGTAAGTTCTGTTTCTCCATGGCAATTTCCCAAGCCTGCAGTGCTAGTCTGCACAGAAGGTAGGACCTTGCCCCTCCATTTGTTGATGTACCACATCACAGTGGTATTGTCTGTGTACCACCTCAATGTGCCTGGTAGAAGCTGACCCTTGAAAATTTGCAATGCCAATATCAAGCCTCTCATTTCCTTGATACTGATGTGATCTTTTCATTGAGTGGGGGTGTCCAAGTGTTCCTCAGTCTCCATTTTCTTAAAATTGCACCCCAGCCTGTGTCCAATGCATCTGCAAAGAGATCCTGGTTGGGGGGTATGGGTTGGAGGGATAGCCCAGGATTTGACTGAATCTGGGAGATCCACCACTTCAGTTCCCTGGTCAGGCATGGAAACATGGGAATCATAAACTGTAGAGGATGTAAGTGTTGTTTCCAAATGGTTCTTGGGTACCACTGGAACTTCCTCATGTGTAGCTTTGCCAAGGGGATCATAGGTATAGTCGAGGCCATGAATCCTAGGATTCTGAGGAATTCCCTGGCTGAGATGGGTTTGATAGGGAGGATTTCCTTGAAAAAAAGATATGAGCATCACAATCTTTTCTGGTGGTAGGCAAGTCATCATTACCCTTGTCAGAATCCGATAACATAGGAAGACCTGATCTTGAGAGGGTATCAAGGAGGATTGTTTGAGATTTATGGTAAATTCCAAACCTGTTAGGAGGGAGATGGTGAAGTGCTGGTGTTGTAAGGCCATGGAACGTTATGTAGCCTGGATAAGGATGTCGTCTAGGTAAGGGAACAGCTGTATTCCCTTTGTTTTGACAAATACCATGATTGGGACCAGATATTTTGTAAATACTCTTTGGGTCATATAGAGACCAAAGGGTAAAGCACAGAACTGAAAGTGTGCAGAATCCAATGAAAAGTGGATGGACTGGAATGTGGAAGTAAGCATCCTTCATATCCAAGGACTCTAGGAAAGCCTGAGGAAGGATCGGGGTAGAAGGGTAGGAAGAGAAAGCATCCCAAAGGAGGGAACTCAGAGGAAGGTGTTGAGGTGGGATAGGTCCAGGATAGGTCTCCAGGGACCTTCCTTTCTGTGAACCAGAAAGATTCTTGAAAAAAATCCCCTTCCTCTTGCAATAGACGGGACCTCCTGAATAGTTCCTTGAGCAAGAAGTTCTTGCAGGACTGGGGGGAAAAGTGGGATTTGGTCTCGGGATGGGTGAGGGATGCCTTTGGGAGTGGGTCTGGCCTCCCAAGTCATGAAGTATCCCTGTTTTATGATAGATAGGACTCAGGAGTCCTGGGTAACCTGCTTCCAAGCAAGAAGGGAGAGGCACACGGAAACAGGGGTGTCTGGGTAAAGAGCCTGGTAGTCACAGACTACCAGACATTCCTTGAGAAGACTGCTTAGAGGAGGGTGTAGAGGAGACAGACCTGGATGAGGGCTGTTTCCTGTGGTCCTATCTAGGCTTAGATTGCATTTTCTTAGCAAAGGATCTCACAAAGGAAGTTTTAGCAGGGTAATTTCTTTGAAAAAATGGAACTGGGGAGACAAAGATATGCCTCAATTCCTGTAGTTCCTTGCCTTTGCTTTGGAGGGCCTTAAATAGCTCAGCAGCTACTGGACAAAACAGTTTTTGTTGTCTAGAACCACATCCAGGAGCTTGGATTTAATGTCATCAGGGAGGGGTTGCAATCTTAGCCAAGAGCACCACCTGATGACAGATTCAAAAGGCAGCAGCCCTTGCTGAAGCTTCTACAGTGTTGTAGCTGCACTTGGAGTGTTTGGTTACTCGAGTGCAGGGGTTCAAGAAAGAGAAAATCTTGGCCTTAACAGGGGAATCAGGGAGCTCTCCCAATTGTTTGGTGACATCTGCCATAAGAGCCAAGGAATACTTAGCCATGTGTGTCTGGTAGTTGATAGTTCTTACTGCTAGGGTGGCAGAAATATAAACCTTTTTCCCGCAAACATTCCATCATTCTTCTGTCTTTATCAAAGGGCAGTAGAGAGGTGGAGGGAAGTAACTTGGAGGTTTTCTCAGTGGTCATCGAAATAACAGCAGAGTCCGCAGATGGGGCTTTGTAGAGGAAGGTTGCTCCATCAGACACCTTATAGAATCTGTTCATATGCTTGGGTGCTGTGAATCAGGGTTTTTTAGATACAGCCAAGAATGTGTCCAGAAAGGTAGGGTGTACAGGAGGTACCACAGAAGGGCTAGGATACTCCAATTGGAGTAGTTCATAGTATCTCTTTTGGGTCCCAGTGACTTGGCTCCTGTCGCACCTGAAGAAGTTTTGCATTTTTGTGATGGTCTCACCAAAGGTGAGGTCCTCACCTGGGGAGTCGGTGCCTTTGAACTCCTGCTCTGGGGAGGCATATCCCAGAGGAGAAGCAATTTGGGAAGAAGGAGACATCATGGGGGAGGTCCCTTGGGGTAGAGGCCATAGGGGCCTGGGTAGGAGTTGGGCCCTGATGTAAGGCCAGAAAGGCTTTAAGAAGGCCTTGGGTGAAGGCCTGCCAATCAGGAGGTGTTCAATGGCCAGAGAAGACAGAGGCTGAGAAATATATTTTGTTTTTTGTTTCGTCTTCTTATGAGTTTCTGTTGGAGAAGATTTGGGGATGCGGTGGTGGGCAGGAGGGCCTGACACCAGCCTGCACTCCACAATGTCAGAGGCTATGTCCTCTCATATGAAGATCTGAGAGATCCCACATGGACCCTCAGAAATTACAAGCCTTGGTTCCCCCTCGGAGACCAAATCAGACACCTGAGATTCCATCTGGGACATGACTTTGGGCAAAGAACTGATTTCCTCTGGGCCTCCCGCCAAAGGACTCTGGTTTGGACTCCAGGCTTTCACTAGCCTTAAGAGGTACGGCTGGAGTGGAGGGCCCAGCAGTCGGTTCAGGCCTACTCTTTTTTGCCTTTTTGATTGGGGGCTCATCCGAGTGTTCTGAGGTTGGATCCATCCTAGAAGCTAAACATTTAAGTCTCTGATTCTCAAGATATATTTTAGCTGTGAGGTGGCTTTTAAGGGTTTTGGGAACAAAGGCCTGACAAATACTACAGGTGGTATGGTCATATTCTCAGCCTAGGCAGAGCTCATGCGAATCCTTATATGGAATTTGCCTTCCACACCTGCACTTGCCCTTCCTACCTGACATGTAACCCAAAGTAGCCACAAGCAAAAAACTAGAAAACCCCTATGGGGTACATATCTGAAGTTGGATGTTGGAAAACACTTCTTCTGAAAGATCAATGACTGGAGCTGGCAGTCATACAGGTGGCAGAAAAGTTCTGAAGAAGGTACATGCTGATGTCCACTTTATACCCGACATCCGATTACAACCGACATCCGAGAGGGATGTGCAGGACTTCGTGCACACCCTAATGGTAGCATTTAACTTTTGTATAATGGACGGATGGACGGGAGTTCACCAGAGGCAACTCCCTGATGTTATGGATACAGCAGCATATGAATAGGAGGATATCAAATATATGCAAATAACATGAAATATAAATGTTGCAACTTAAAAGAAAATATTAAAACTATGAATTGATATTAATAAATAGGTATCAGTCAGTAAAATCCATAAATACATTGCTCAGCACTGGAAAATTAATTCAATGCAACCCATCCACATCCAATAACACCCAAAGCAGTTTAACTTGCATTTTACATGTATAGCAACTTCAATCATACAAAGCTACTACAAATTCATCCATCCATCCCACCCCAATCATTGAAGTCACAACAGACCTTTAAACTTGCTCCAGTGCCAACATCTAATTCTAACAGACTGCTGTATCCAAAAAAAAATATATGCCCCCCCATGGAGAATCCTATATAATATCCCTCTATAAAGGCAGCTCATCAACTAAGCTAAGTAACTACAGGTCAAATGCCATTCCTTCACCCTTATCCAAAATCATGGAAATATATATTCACTCTCAACTTCCTACATATATTACAGGTTCATAGGTTTATACTAAGCTAAAGACCACAAGGGGCCTTATAAGCCTAACTGTGCAACCCAGCCCAGTTTTGTCCCAGAGTTCTTTGGACACCTACATGTTGGGGGTATGTTAGTAAAAAGGTAGCTAAGAATTATGTGGGGGGCTATGTTAGTTGGGGATTAATTTACTTACTGCCAATCTCTGTCCATCAGAGACATGGGGGCCAGACCACGGATGAGTCTGCGATTTCCCATCCAGTGATCAAGATTTCTTTTGAATAGGGTCAGGGATCAACTTCATGTAGATTGTGAGCTCATTCCACAGTGGAGGAATCCTTTGAGATGCATATTTGTCTCTCCAGCATGTTCTGTTTATGTTACAGGCAAAGTTCAGATCCTTGGAGCTAGTGTTTCTTGTGCTATTTTTTTGGATGTGCAAGAGATCCATCAGAGCTGGATCTGACAGATACTCTGGATTCTCCTGGTGAAGAACCTTTTTGAGGGGATTCCAGCTGTTGTAAATGCCTGGTTAATTACATGTCAAAGGCAGCATTTTACTCAATGATGGGTCTGATAAGGGGCAAATAGAGTGGTACTACAACATCCTTGTACCTGGATGCCACATTCTTGCTTATGGGTTGGTGACACTGAATGATTTAATCTTGACTGGATGTTGATCAAAGACAAGATTACTGTCTCCACATTGTAAGAACTCTAACTATTGGGGGCAACTCTTAGGGGTGCATTATCAACAGAGTATTTAGCCTGGGTGGATAGTTTCTCAAACAGGACTATAATGCATTTCTTCAGGTTGAGTTTTAATCCTTGGATTTGACACTAGTGATTTGTTTGCATTATACTCTCTCTTGTAGGATGTTGGTGTCATGGAGAAATATATGATAGCTCAAAATTTTCTATCTGCAAACTTGATCTAGAGGCCTTTCACATTAGCCCTGACTTATGAGAAGTACACGCTAAACAGGAGCAGGCTCAACATGGAGCCCTGGGGTACTCTACTGGTGACTGGTCTCCTGGTGCAAGTGGTGTCACCAATCATGACTTCTTGTGTCCTGTGAGCAAGCTAGCAGTCCAGTGAGTTATGTAGGGATTTATGCCTAGTCCTGAGCGTATGCTGGAGTGGGGTATTGCATTGAATGCCTTGGCAAGGTCAAGGTAAGTGGTATGCACCATTTTCCTCTCATCCATAGCCTTGGTGACTGTCTCAAAGAAGTCTGCCAGGGTGAGCAGGCAAAACCTTCCCTTAACAAAACCAAACTGGGATGAGTCCATGTGTCTGTAGGTTGCCAACGCCCTTGTTGATCATTTCCATGGTAATTTGTTCCATGGTTTTGCATATTAGACTTGACAGACTGATGGGTCTTGTTGGTCCTGGGGTTGGCTGATGGCCCACTCTAAGAATAAAGATGACCTTTGCAGCCCTTCATTCACCTGGTACATAACCTGGAGACTGTAGTTGAAGAGTGCCTGAAGTGGTCCTGCTAGGTCATATTATAGACTATTTAGGAGGCAACTGGGGATATTGTTGGGCCCACTGAAGAAATGTTTTAACCTTAGCAAGAGGCACCAGGACCCGGTCCCTGGATATGCTAGAAGAGATTTCACAGGGTGAAGTTAGACCTAAATTTATCAGCCAGTAGATTTACTATGTCACCCTGGTCAGTGAAGATGGTGCCATTTACCACCAGTTCTGCACATTGCTGAATGTTACCTTTAAGGTTTCTGACATAGCTGAAGAAGGCCTTGTGAAATCTCCTTAGTCTGGGAGGCTATCCTGACCTGGTAATTGGCCTTGTTGAACTTCATTAGACATGCAAGTTTCTTGTTTAGGTGATTCAGAGATCTCTTGTCTCTATGAGAATTGGTCTTATAACCTCAGCCCTATTTCTGAATTTATCCAAGGCATTTGACACAGCCAATTATCAGATTTAACTGGTTTCTTAGTTACCTAACAGGTTCTAAGCTGTGAAATTGCCAGAAGATTCTCCTCTTTCCTTCCTCTATCCAGAATCCTACAAGGCTCCATCCTAGGACCACTATTGTTTAACGTATTTACCAAGGACATAAATACAGCAACCAAAGAAGCCACCACAGTACAACACACTGATGACTCCACTCTAATATGTGCTGATAGAGCCATATTCCAATCACCTAGAAATCCTTCTCCTCCATAAAAGCATGGCTTGGCAACTCAACTACTCCTGAATCAAATACTAAGTTACTACTACTATTCACTCCAACCCCCACTCATCTCAAAAAACTACCTTTAATATGAAGTAATGCATCAAGACCAATATAGAACTGGTATCCCATATCAAACTGTCAGATTATAATCAGCCACCTGAAATTTGATCTCCTCCTTCAGCAAGCTATAAAGAAGACATCAAAAGGTAGACTGCCTCTATAGAGGCAAACACTACCTTAATGATTCTGCTAGATATTTTCTACTGTCTTTCCTTCGGTATGCCTCTCCTAGCCTAACCAATCTCACACCTCTCTATCAGCCAAACTAGAACAATGCTACAATAAAGTAGCCAAATTTGCAACCAGCCAACAATATAGATCACATCACTGCCTCTTTCTAAAACCACTAAACTGACTCAAACTAAACAATTCAAATTTTTACTCACAGTTAATTACAATCTTCAAACTATTGCACAACCCTAAAACTCCCATCTCTTCACTCCATTAGTCAACCATACACTACTGAGAGAGCTCTTGCTCCACTGACAAATCACCACTCTCCATAAATAAATCTAATAATACTAATGCAAGATACTCCCTGTGTTCATACTGCATTGCTAATATCTAGAATACTATCCCACTTCACTTAGTCTGCAACCTGAAAGATTTCAACAAAATGTCAACTGAAACAATACCAGATAGATAAACATCTCTGCACCTGCACCATCCCTGGTTAAACAAGTTCTCATATAGCTATACAAATTCATGCCATAACTCTGCTGCACAAAACAAAATATGTACTATTATCACAACTATACCTTCCCTCTATCACCTCATCTCCTCTATCTTCCTTATGCCTCCTCCCCTCCTTCCTTTCTTTGGGCCACTCTAACTCCATTTTATCTTTCTATGTCCTGGATTTTGAATGTCTTTATAGAGTAACAAATATACTTACATAAAACATGACAATCTACTTATACTGCATATACTTTCCTAGTTAAAAAAATTAATAAATAATATTCATACACAACCTACGTAACTGTTATTTTTAATCAAAAATGTTTGTAAATTATGTACCTGATGTCTGAATAATGGAACTGTTGTTCATGAATGAGACTGACTGTAAATGAAGAAACAATGCAAATTATGTCTGTATAATGGAGCATTTCTCCCCAGCATCTGCTAAAAAAGGGACAGTAAACTATTGATATTTAAACAGTGTTTCTTAAAAAAAGTGCTACTTTTCATCAAAAGTTAGAAAAAATATGCTCTAATCTTAAACAGGGCAATGAATTCTGCATGGAAGGGTTCCCAGAAATGAAGCTGTAGACTTATTGCTGCTCCTCAGTTCATAGGTAGGTACTAGGCTATTGGCCCTAGGGCCTATATAAGCCTAGCCAAAGGTACCCTGGCTTTCGCCACCCAAGAAAATTATTTTCCTGTGCCACTGTCGAGCAGAGCCACAGAAGTTATCCCCAGGGTGAATTTCCTATCTCCCATCCAATCATCAAGATTTTTCTTGAAGAGTGCTAATGAGGAGCTTTATTTGATATAGATAGGTAGTTTGTTCCAGAGTATGGGAAGTCTCTGGGACAGGAATCTATCCCTCCAGCATGTTCTGTTTATTGTGGTGATGAGGTTTAGGTCCCTAGAGCATGTAGCTCGTAGGGATTTGGATTTCTTTAAGTGGAGCATGTCTAAAAGCTCTGGGTTTGACATAGCTTTGTGTGTTAGGCAGAGATCGCCTCTGAGTAGGCGATATGTAACGGAGTAAAGCTGGAGTTTTTTGAGACGGTCTGCATAGGGCATCTCTTTGAGGCTGGTAATCCTCTTTGTGAGGTATTTCTGTGGCCTTTCCAGTTGTTGTAGATGTCTTGTGAGGTACATACCAAAAGGGGCTTTGTACTCTATAATGGTTCTAATGAGTGACGAGTAGAGGGGAACAATGACCTCTTTTTTCCTGGATGAGAAACGTTTTGTGATGAGGTGTGCCACATAGAAGGATTTCCTGACTACTGTGGCGATGTGATTATCAAAGGAGAGACTACTGTCCACCTGTGTCCCAAGGTCTCTTATCACACTTTCAGTGTTAAGTAGACTACCACCTATGTGGTAGTTCATGGGTACTGAGTTTTTACCAAAAGGAATGACAATGAACTTTTTGGCATTGAGCTTGAGGTCATGGCTTTGACACCAGGCATCTGTCTCAGTAAGGCCCTTTTGTAGGATGTCCACATCTTTTGGAGTTTTGATTATGGCTCCTAGTTTGCAGTCATCTGTGAACTTCATTAGCCAAAGACCTTCTGTGTTGGCCTGTACTTCAGAGAAGTAGATACCAAACAGGAGAGGACCCAGGACTGAACCCTGTGGTACTCCACTTGTCACTGGTCTGAAGCTGGATTTGGAGTCTGCTACTTTCACAGTGTGGGTTCTGTCAGTGAGCCAGTTGGCAACCCATCTTGTGACATAGGGATTTATACCTAGTTTAGTGAGTTTATCTATAATTCCAGAGTGGGGGATGGTGTCAAAAGCCTTGGCGAGATCTTGATAGGCTCTGTGAACCACCTTACCCTCATCTACGGCTTTGGTGTCTGCTTCAAAGAAGTCTATCAGGTTTAGGAGACATGATCTGCCTTTTACAAACCCGAACTGGGTGGGGTCCTGAGTTTGGAGATTACCAATGTCATTGTTTATAAGTTCCATGATGATACGCTCCATAGCCTTGCAGACCAGGCTCATTAGGCTAATGGGGTGGTAGTTTCCAGGGTCTTTGGTGGCTCCCCCTTTGTGGAGTGGGATAACTGTCGCTGTGTGCCATTCAGTGGGCACATAGCCTGAGGTGAGGCTATGATTGAACATGGTACTTAGGTGGGGTGCCAGTTCATTCTGTAGTTCATGTAGAACTCAGCCTGGGATGTCATCAGGTCCCATGGATGCTGTGTTCTTGGCTTTGGATAGTGTGTTTTTTACCTGTGCAGCCATGATTACAGGAACTTTGCATTCTTCTGGTATAGAGATGGGCCCTTTAGGGGATGACAGAAGGGTAAAGTTAGCACTGAAACTATCTGCCAGGATGTTGGCAATATCCATTGGTTCTGTATATTTAGTGCCATTGTGCTGCAACTCAGAGCAGATCTGAGTGTTGCCATTGAGATTCTTGACATAGCTATAGAATGCTTTGTGGTTGACTTTAGAGTCAGTGGCGATTTTGTTTTCATAACTAGGTTTGGAGGATTTTATGAGGGATCTTGGCTTCTTACTGAAGCTGACCAGGGAGTTTCTCCAATCATGGGATTTTACTCTTTTTTGCAACAGTTTCTTTCTTCTGTTGTAGAGTTTGTTTATGGCAGGGGACCACCATATTGGCTTCCTTTTTTTGGAGGATAGCATCTTGGTTCTGTTAGGGATTGCACAATCCATGCTTCTTGTGAGGTGGCTATAACTACGAAGTCACTTCCTTTTGGCTGCTTTTTATCTGATTTGTGCTGGCTAATCAGTTTCCAGTTTTGAAAAAGGCCAGCTGTTGCTTCCTAGGCAAGAAACAACTAAGATAGCCAAAGGCTACAGCAGCATATCTGAAGTTCTTACAGGTAGGCCAGTCAGCATCAAGATACCCATCTCCAAGGCACACAACATAGAGCTCATGTGGTAATGGGGCAGAAACTAATTACGTATAATTAAACACTTTTTGAATCCAGAGGCATTGTTCTCCACTGAAAGTAGTACCACCAAAGAACAGCAATCTCTAGCCGGAACACTCCATAACAACTTCACAAAAGAAATAGTTGTACACTGTCTGGTTAATATAACTGGAAGCAGAAACAGTATTCCAATCAAAACACACAGCACTGTACTGAACAAAAATCAAAAGGGCCGCCTGGCAAACAATACAAAAAAAAATTATAATTTGTCTATTTATGTGACAGATGATAATGTCTAAAGAAAAGAAAATAACTTTTTTTTTTTTTTTTTTTTTTTTTAATAAAGGGAAAGTTAGGAGGGAGGAAAGACTGATGATGGATTGTGGTAGGATGAGGTGGCAGAGTCAGCAGCCAGGCTGAGACAATGCTGATCCCTCTGGTTGCTACAGCCCTGAGAGCCTCAGAGCTTCTTAGGGCTTTCTTACCATTCTCTCTGTAATTGCCCCTTTTTCTCCTTTGCCAGACCTGCCATCTTCCTTATAGAAGTTTGAGAATGAATGAATACATACTGTTTCACAGCCTCCTTGGTCTTACCCTGTCCTCCAGTTTCTTGAATAATCCCTAACAGGAAGTCCAGAAGGAGATCCTTAACCAGTGATGGATTTAGGAGTTTGGTCTTAATGTTTGGAAGGGGCACTGCCCTCAGCTAGGCATGTCTCCAGATAACAGATGCTGTGAATGCTGCTCTACATTATGCATTCAGTTTATCAGTGCCACACCTTCTGCAGTGCTTAGCAACCTGAGAAGAAAGGTTACAATGCACAAACCTGTCCAGCTTCAGATCCGTATCCTGTATCCCCTCTGGTTTAGCTTTCTTATTTTCCAGTGGAGACTAGGTAAGACTGGCAATTAAAGGCTCTGAATGAGAAGGTAGTAACAGTGTACAGTATTTTCCCCAAATTTGTGAAGTATTCAACACTCCTTGTCATTAGGAATAGTTTTCCTGGAGAGAGTCAGGGGTCCTCCCTGCTGGAATCCAGGAACATCACAGTTGGATTGGTAGAAGGGGTTCTACATTGGAACTTGTGGGAATTCTTGACCATATAAAATCAGTCAGGTTTCCTTGGAGTAGGGAGGGCTGGTTCCACATACATTGTTAAAATAACCTCCATGATGTCTAGCACTGGAAGGCCTGTTAGAGCTCTGGGTTCAGGCAGATTAAGTTGTACATCTGAGCTGGGGACTCATGATTACTTACTGTCCCTACTGGGAAATTTTACCCACTCTATGACGGGCATCTTAAAAGTAGTTTTCTGGAGGTGAAGCAGAGGAAAGGGTATCCTCAGTCTCAGAGTCATAGGCTGCAGCAGGAGGAATGTGGCCTACTCATGTCAGATCTGCCTGGAAGTCATACTAATCAGAAGAGCCTCCCACCTTTCTCTTTTAAGAAGAGGTCACAGACACTTCTGGAATTTCTATGTCTGGCTTTTTCTCCTTCAAGAGAGATACAGAACCACCTTGGCCATTACAAATAAAGTATCAGCCAAGTCCAAGAAGTGGAGGGGCCAAGGCACTGGCCAACATAGATCAAAGTAAGCTGGCAGGCACCAGTTTAGTCTTCAGTGCATTGTACCTCATGTCTGAGAACAACGTCCTTTGAGGTTTTAGGTCACAGGTGGGAAACCAAGAACTCAACGCAGTGTCTCAGAACCTCCTTGTAGACAGGAACACTAGGTATCTCCCCCTTCCCATAACAATGATATAAACATTTGAGACTGAAAGGATTTCAATCTGAGACACAGCATCTTGCATGTTTGCGCAGACTAAATGGCTTGGCAGTCTACAGGAAGGTTATGCTAAAGACCTTACCACCCAAGACAGATTTCAAGGTAGGGTGTTGAAAACCTTCTTCTACCTCCAGGCTAGTTGCTCAGCATAATGAATCCGAGATTATCCAAGTCCAACTAACTCTGGGCAAGACCGCAATCCAAATTGTAACTTGCTACAGATCCCCCACCATGCCCCGGGATTCCCATTGCTACAGATCCCCCACCATTCCCCAGGATTCCCACTCCTCATTTCTTGATACACTGGAAAATATTAAGGTACAACCCAACACCCTAACAATGGGTGATTTCAACTACCCCACCATTAACTGGGAAAACTACTTATGTACCAACTCTTTTGCTCAACGTTTTCTGGAATTCATAAATTCCAACGCCTTGGATCAACTTATCCACACCCCCACCAGGGGCAGCAATATCCTAGACCTGGTCATTACCAACATGGGTGACCGGTGTTCCACACCAGAGGTCAGTTCCTTGCTGGTCAGATCCATCCACATGCTAATCACCCTAGACATCCATATCCCACCCCCACCCACATTAGGGAAACCCCCATAAAAAAATTCTCCAAGGCCAACTGCATGCTTTTTAAGACGGAAGTGGCAAACTTCACGACGCCCATGCAGATGGACAATAGAGGTACAACTGCTGAATCCTACACAAATGCACTTTATAAACACTTACACGAGTGCATGGATCGTGCTATCCCTAACAGAAAAAAAGGAAGCCAATCTGGTGGTACCCTGCCATAAACAAACTCTATAACAGAAGAAAGAAACTGTTGCAAAAGAGAGTAAAAATCCCATGATTGCAGGAACTCCCTGGTCGGCCTCAGTAAGAAGCAGAGATCCCTCACACAATCCTCCAAAGCTAGTTACGAAAACAAAATTGCCACTGATTCTAAAGACAGCCACAAAGCATTCTATAGCTATGTCAAGAATCTCAATGGCAACACTCAGATCGGCTCTGAGTTACAGCACAATGGCTCTAAATATACAGAACCAACTGATATTGCCAACATCCTGGCAGATAGGTTCAGTGCTAACTTGACCCGCCCTCTCATCCCCTAAAGGGCCCAACTCTATACCAGAAGAATGCAAAGTTCCTTAAATCATGGCTGCACAGGTAAAAACCACACTCTCCAAAGCCAAGAACACAGCATCCATTGGGACCTGACAGCATCCCAGGCTGTGTTCTACATGAACTACAGAATGAACTGGCACCCCACCTAAGCACAATGTTCAATCATAGCCTCACCTCAGGCTTTGTGCCCACTGAATGGCACACAGCGACGGTTATCCCACTCCACAAAGGGAGAGCCACCATGGACCCCGGGAACTACCACCCCATTAGCCTAATAAGCCGAGTCTGAAAGGCCATGGAACATATCATCATGCAATATATAAACAAAGACACTGGTAATCTCCAGACTCTGGACCCCCACCCAGTTTGGGGTTGTAAAAGGCAGATCATGTCTCCTAAACCTGATAGACTTCTTTGAAGCAGTCACCAAAGCTGTAGACAAGGGTAAGGTGGTTCACACAGCCTATCTAGATCTCGCCAAGGCTTTTGACACCATCCCCCACTCTGGAATTATAGATAAACTCACTAACCTACGTACAAATCCCTATGTCACAAGATGGGTTGCCAACTGGCTCACTGATGGAACCCATACTGTGAAAGTAGCAGACTCTAAATCTGACTTCAGACCAGTGACAAGTGGAGTACCACAGGGTTCAGTCCTGGGTCCTCTCCTGTTTGGTATCTACTTTTCTAAAGTACAGGCTATCACAGAAGGTCTTTGGCTAATACCATTCGCAGATGATTGCAAACTAAGAGCCATAATCGAAAGTCCTAGTGATGTGGTCATCCTACAAAAGGTTCTCACTGAAACAGATACCAAGCCATGGCCTCAAGCTCAATGCCAAAAAATGCATCGTCATCCCCTTTGGTAAAAACTCTGTACCCATGAGCTACCACATAGGTGGTAGTCTACTTAACACTGAAAGTGTGATAAGAGACCTTGGGACACAGGTGGACAGTAGTCTCTCCTTTGATAATCACATCGCCACAGTAGTCAGGAAATCCTTCTATGTGGCACACCTCATCAGGAAAAAAGAGGTCATTGTTCCCCTCTACTCGTCACTCAGACCCATTATAGAGTAAGATGCCCCTTTTGGTATGTACCTCACAAGACATCTACAACAACTGGAAAGGCCACAGAAATACCTCACAAAGAGGATTACTGGCCTCAAACAGAGCAACTATGCAGACCGTCTCAAAAAACTCCAGCTTTACTCTATCACATAATGCCTACTCAGAGGCAATCTCTGCCTAACATACAAAGCTATGTCAAACCCAGAGCTGTTGGACATGCTCCACTTAAAGAAATCACAGTCCCTCTGAGCTACACGCTCTAGGGACATAAACCTTGTCACCACAATAAACAGAACATGCTGGAGGGATAGATTCCTGTCCCAGAGACTTCCCATAATCTGGAACAAACTATCTATCTATATCAAACAAAGCTCCTCATTAGCACTCTTCAAGAAAACTCTTTATGCTTTGATGGGAAATAGGAAATTCACACCAGGGATCACCTCTGTGGCTCTGCTCGACAGGGGCACAGGAAAATAATTTTCTTGGGTGGCAAAAGCCAGGGTACCTTTTTGGCTAGGCTTATATAGCTAAGGCCAATAGCCTATTACCTACCTATGAGCAAAATGCCTCATTGTGCCTAAAATCATAAGACCCAAGGAAGCCAGAGTCATCTAATGTGACATGCTCAGTTTACTAATGCTTCAGTCCATGTTTCTTAGAGTACTTTCTTTTTTGGCAGAAGATTTCCTGGATGTATTTTGGTTGATGCAAAGACAGTATGGAACCAGACACTTGCCCTTTCCTTTGTTGCAAACTGAGAGATACTAACATCTTTTACCAATTGTCCTTCGTGTGAAACAGGCATAATTTGAGCCAAGGCAAAATTAACACCTGCTGTGAAAGTCCCTGTCAGGGATCTGTTTCCCCCTGACAATGCAATTATTCACTCACCACAAACTCTGGTTCAGACGGTCAGCTGATAAACAACAACAAAGAGATAAGAAAAAAAAAATCCCTCACCAGTAAGGAGTACAGTAGTGAATACTACAAATATAATTTGCTGTTGATTCAATTACTAGGAGACTGATGTACATACAGCTCATATTTACTGAGTAATATTTTTGAAATCAGCTAATAAATTCCACATGCTTTTTATAAAATGTCCAGAAAACTATGTGAAAGAAAATTTGTAGTGTACACTGAACCTCCAGTGGCAGGGCATAATTAAAGGGAAGCACCACCAGTAACTAAAAAAAAGTTTTTCATTGTATCATCTTCCTCAAAATGTACTCAGTGCTTTTTATTATATTTTAATATGTTCTTCCACAAAATTGCTGTTATGGGGCATACATTAATATGATCTTATTTTACTGCTCAGATGTCTAGCTGCCAGAATCCACTTCACATCCCCTTTTAATGAGTCAAGCTAGACAGAAGGAAATTAAGGTATTTTTAAGTCCCAGTCACAAGCATCTTGCACAGCTTTTGGAACCAGACTATTCATGTCTTACCTGATTCACTCTGATTTACATTGTCTTCAGAGCTGCTCTAATTTATCCATAGCAGTTGTAAACCCTGTGATTTGCTAATAGACCCTCTTCTCCCCCATGCTCTAAGATGTCAAAGTTATAGATTCATAGGTAAGCACTAGGCTAGCTGCCATGCAGGCCATTTTAAGCCTAGCCAAATTCCACTTTTGTGCTTGAAATAACCTATCCCATTTGGTAACAGATTGGACTTGCCCATCCCATGGTCAATTATATATACATTACCCCTAATGAGAATAACTGTGATCCATGCATGAGATAAAGCATTTAGAAGCTGCATCAGTCCATTAGTTGTAAAGGGGGCAGATCTTGGGTAAATTTTCTGTTTCCCTTCCATAGGTCTAACCTGCTGTTGAATATGGACAGGGACAAACTTTGTTTTAAGTGGATAGGTAGACTACTCCACAGTAGCAGTATCCTCTGCAAGATATACCTGTCCCTCCAAACCATTCCACTTATGTTGCTGAAGAGGTTTATAATCACTAGACAGAGTATTTATGATGCTGACTTGCTGATCAGTAATGGGTCAGAGGATGCCTTGTTTGACATACATAGGTCAGCCTGTAGGATAGAGAGTATAGTGACAGGGCTCTGAGGTGGTCCATGTAGGGCATGTTTTTTAGGTGTTGTATCTTTTTAGTAAGGTATCTATGTGGGTGTTCCAGTTGTTGCATGTGTCTGGACAGATACATGCCAGTGGGGGCATTATATTCAATGACTGGCCTAATTAGGGCTGAGTAAAGAGGGTCAATGACATTGCTAAATCTAGGCACAATCCCTGCCTTTATAAGCTGTGCAGTTGGGCTTGATTAGGAAAACAGTTTACTATTATGAAAAGCAAAGAGACTATCTCTCATGAGATCAATACAGTGGATTCTAGAATTAGGCAGGATTTGTTACTCTCAGAATATAAAGAAATGTACTTTAAGGTATTGGATAAGGTGGAAAAAGGGTGTAATTTTTTTTTTATAAAAGTGTAAATTGGACAGGGACTTAAAGCAATATCAGAGTAACCAAGTCTACCCAGTGGGACGTGTGATGAAGGCGACCCATCAAGATAGGAATGAGTTAGGAACTTTGAGCTATAGTGAGATAATGAAAGAAGGCAATACTACTGGAGGTCTAAACATGGCTTTGAAGAGGAACAGGATTTTCAAATGGTGAGATGCTTGGAGAGATTAGCTGACAGGTCCACAGAGAAGGGGGAATATCATATGAAACATTATCCACAATCATGCAAAGGGAATACCTACAGGAACAAACAATTATGGTAACCATATAGTATGCACCTTGAATGGGTTTAACATCTATAATTATACAGATGGTGCTATTTCTCCTGAATACTTGTCTGTTACCTAAGGGTATTAAGTTTATCCCAGAAAGATAGGGAGATGTGGCTGACAGTATAACAGAACTAAAATTGTATATGAGGAAGTTAAATTCTGGAATATTTTTTTGGACAAGAACATTCTTTTGAGGGGCCTAGAGGGTTTCCATACCTAGGAAAAAGAGTACATTTAATCCCCCTTTGCATCCACTTTAGGATGTATTCCACAAGGCTGTGATGGAGGATATTTATAAAATATATCAGGAAGAGAATTAAGGTACATTGGAATTTTACCAGGGAAGAATTTAAGTTATTGTCTGAGTAGAGAAGCAATGCATCTATACGCATCATGACTCCAGATAAGGGGGTGTAGTTATATTCAGGGCAACTGATTATTCTGATGCAATGCAGACATTATTATTTGATGATACGACATATGTAATAGCCTCAAGAAATCAGATCAATATTGCTTATTCCCATATTGATTCTTATTTGGAAGATTATGTAGTCAAAGAATTGGTGTAGAGCTGTATATTTTTATATAGGAAGGACTCTTATGCTCCCTGTATTTTTTGGCATCCCAAAAATTCATAAAAATGTAGAACAACCTCCATTTAGACCCATAGTGGCTGCTAGTGGGTATAAGACACACTGACTTGGCAGTTCTAGTAGATTCTTGGATCCAACCATTGGTGGAGTGTATACCACATTTGGTTAAGGATTTTTGGGACAATTAAGACAGGATATCTGGAAGGCTAACCTTATTTTCCTTACTATAGATAGTAAGGCTCTGTTCTCTGTAATCCCTAAGGAGGAGGGGTTATAACTATTTGAAGGTACTTTATTTTTGCAATCTAATCTAACCTATTACCAGGTACCCTCGTGTGTGAACTTATGGGCCTCATTTTGGAGAATAATTTTGTATTCTTCAAGGGAGAATACTTTCAACAAATTAAAGGTGTGGCAATGGGGGAGGTTTGTGCCCCTGTTTATGTTAATATTGTTTTACTGGGGTGGGAGAATAGATATCTTTTTACATGTCCCTATTGGAACAGCACGAAAATGTATTCTAGATTCTTGGATGTCATCTTTATTTTGTGGAAAGGAATTTGTACATTTGGGGAACATCCCCCAATTCTTAGAGTTTACCTTCAAATATAAGTTTGGGATCAATTATTTGGATACCCATATATCACACTTTAATGGAGGGTGTAAATCTAGGATTCACAGTAAGGATACCTATTGTAACTCTTATTTACATTTCAATAGTAGCCATACAAATGCCCAAAAAAGGAGTATTGTGAAAGGGCAAACAATACAGGTAGCCTGTATGACATCATATCAGAAAGATGTCAAGGTAGAACTGGATAAAATTGGAATGATATTTTATGAGATGGGGTACCCTAAGGAATGGGTGGATGTGATACTGGATAATGTACACAAAAAATGGGGAACACAGTATAAGCCCTTATTGTATTGAGTGTGGGATTAGAGAAGAACTGCAAAATGCTGGCAGGGACTAAAACTAGGTATGAAAGAGCTTGTGTTTTGCAGCATAAGCACCTAATGGAAAAAATAAAAAAGGTCTTTAGAAAGAACTGGAATATATTTAGAGTTAACCCCAACATTTATGAGACAGTAGGAGAGGGACCAAAGTTTAACAAAACAGGTGCTAGTTTTAAAAAGCTATTGCAGAGTAAGATATGTTTGATAAGAGATTCTGATAAAGGTACCAACCCCTGTGGAGCTTGCAATCAATGCTTTTACATCAATAAATTAATATTGTGTTGGGTAATAGACTGGGGAGTAAGGTGATATTCAGGAAGGGGAACTGTGTAACAAGTAAGGTGGTGTACCTGGCTATATGCACGACATTTGGCAGTTTCTATGTGGGAAAAACTGAGTGCCCCCTTAGAAGTAGGATTTATGAATACTTAAATGATATGAAAAATAAAAACCAGAGTAATGCCTTGTTCAAGCATTCCCAGCTTTGTGTTGGTTTTATTAAGTATACTTTTGGCATTTTAGCACTTTTATAGTCTGCTGCATACTTTTTAGTGTATTTTATAGCTATAAACTAGTCTGCATAGTTGCACTAAAATTGTCTGCTCACAGGACCTTATAAATAAGGGTTTTACTGTTTGTAAATACTTTCTAGCTAGTTTGACTGTGTGAAAGGTATTAACTGGAAAATTTCTCCATTTATTAAACATCTGTTTGTTTGTTCTGATTTCCTGCCAAGGAGTGTATCATATAACTGATTTTAGTTTTTCACCCTCCCTTCCCTATTGGTATGTTGTTCTTATACTTGGTGGCTTTGCAGTTGCCCGCCCCTACTGTAAATTTGATCTGGGACACTCCTCCCAGTCTAGTGTCATTAGATCATTCTACCTAATAGAGAGAGAACATCTGAGAAGGCCAACCCACTTAGTTTCTTAACCTTGAATTATTTTCTGCTCCTCCTTTCTCCCTTTCCAAATACTAAAAAAAAATCCAAGCTCGTTTCCTGCCTTTCTTCTAACTAGTCAAGTCCAGATACAGATTTGTTGTATCCAGGACTGTTTGTAAGCTTCTGAGCCCCCACCTCCCCAAGCCTTTCTGTGTTGGAGGGAAGCCTTCTAATTTATCAGTAGGAGTGGTAAGCACTAGGTAGCCTATCTACCACAACAGCAGTTGTTTCCCACCTAGAAACTGTAGTTTATTGACCGTTTAGGTAGTTTTTCCATAAAAGCCCACGTTTGTACTTATTTCTCACGTTTCCTGTAACTAGTCTAGTCCAGATACAGCTTTGTTGTATCCAGGAGTGTTTGTAAGCTTCTGAGCTGTGCCAAAGTCTGCTCTTCAGTTTTTCCCTTAGATTTGCTAGTTCTCTCCTTTCCTGCACTTACTAGCTTATTAGTCTAGCACTTTACCAGACTTCTTGTAGCAATTATTGTAGCACACAAAAGTGCTACCAGAACTAAACATTCTACAAGGAAACGGCTCCAGTACTTTTTATTAATGCCCACCCCTCCAGGCATGTCTAAAGGTCAGCTCTCTGTGCTTTCTCCTATTAACCTGGTGAATATGGGCACCCTGAGGCAATGTAGCAACTGCCTGATGTACACTGACAACCCTCTCCTCTTATCTCCCACCACTCAGACTTGCGAGAGATGCACTTATATATCCATTTGGAAGCCACGTACTCTCCAGCCAAGACCGGAATAGCTGGTCAAGAGTTGAAGGTCAACACTTGCACCACACCACATGGAACACATAGCCCTCCAGAACACACACACTAGCACTGCCTTCACATAAAAATGCAAACCAAACACCCACCTTCACGGAGGCTCTCAATAAAAATGTAACCAAACAGCGGAGACCTCTAAAAGCAGAAATACACTCGACCACAACACAATACTAATCATGAGACACATAACTCTACTAAACAGTGTGCCACTCAACCAAAGCCCCTAAGGCAAAACAACATGCCCAACACACTAGTCATAGGTAACTTGATAGTGAGGCACACTGATGTCCTACTCACTAGGTTGAATAAGGAGAAAGTAACAGTCAGCTGCCTGTCAGATGCCAGGATCCACCACATAACGCATGCACTCAGGTCCCTCAACAACAGGTACAAATATTACTCTGTCATTGTACATGTGGGTTTAAATGACCTGAGACATACCTCCCTGGACTACATGAAAAGAGACATGGAGGAGCTCTCGGATCATGTAGCCCAGGCCGGTATCACCCAGAGCGATACCATAGTACAAGCAGAAAATGACTGATTTCAACAATTGGCTAAGTTTCTGGTGTCATTCTAAGGGGATCCAGTATCTGTCTACATGGGATGACATGACTGATGGACCTCAATGCTTTGTCAGAGATGGCCTGCATCTGTCACCTCTGGGCTTTCGGATACTGGCCAAGGCTCTTGCCACCCCTATAGTGTTAGTGTCTTTTTTAGGCAGTGTTCCAAAGACCAAATTACCACTGTAACAGCCACAAACAAATGCAATCTGAGGGTCATGCTGCTCAACGCTAGAAGTCTAAATCTCAAAATGCACTTGATACACTCCTTAAAATGGAGAACATCATTTGTGCCATAACAGAGACCTGGTTCAAGGCAGCAGAAAGCACCCCTGCACTAACAGGCTATAACTGACTTCACACCTTTCGGCCCCAGAACTTGGACCGAAGCTCCAAAGGCGGTGGTGTTTCCATATTCATAAAGGATGCACAGACCTCCAGACTGTTAGCCCAACATAAAGCATCTGAGATACTTCAGCTGTAGCTAACACTGCGTAAGA
Organism: Protopterus annectens; assembly: GCF_019279795.1. Lineage (NCBI taxonomy): Eukaryota > Metazoa > Chordata > Ceratodontiformes > Protopteridae > Protopterus > Protopterus annectens. The sequence continues at coordinate 1,143,856,863 of NC_056735.1, forward strand.
CAGTGATTCAGGTCATAGCCTGCTATAGGTCCCCAACCATGTCCCAAGACTCACACTCCATGTTCCTAAGCACCCTGGAGAATATTAGGGTCCAACCTAACACTCTCATACTAGGTGACTTCAACTACCCCTCCATTAACTGGGAAAACTACTCATGTACCAATACACTTGCCTGTTTCCTGGAATTCATTAATTCCAATGCCTTGGACCAGCTTGTTCTTACCCCTACTAAAGGTAGCAACATCCTTGACCTGGTCATTACTAACATGGATGGCCGTTGCTCTACACCAATAGTCAACTCCTCCCTGGTTAGATCTGACCACAAACTAATCACCTTGGAAATCCACCCCCCCCCCGCAAAGGTAACCACCATGAAAAATTCTCCAAAGTTAACTTTGGGCTCCTAAAAACAGAGGTGGCTAACTACATGGCACCTATGCAAATGGAGAATAGTTGCATGACCGCCGAATCATACACCAAAGCACCGTATGAACACGTACACAAATGCATGGATCTTGCCATACCCAATAGAACCAAGACACTAGCCTCCAAAAGGAAGCTAGTCTGGTGATCCCCTACCATAAACAAACTCTACAACATGAGGAGGAAATTGAGTAAAGACTGGAAGAACTCCCTTATCAGCCTCAACAAAAAGTTGAGATCCCTCATTAAATCCTCTAAAGCTAGCTATGAAAACAGAATTGCAGCAGTTGGTGAAGACAACCACAAGACCTTCTATAGTTATGTAAAGAATCTCCATGGCAATACACAGATTTGCTCTGAGTTACTGCACAATGGTACCTCCTATACCGAGCCAACAGATATTGCCAATATACTGGCCAAAAGATTCAGTGCCAGTTTTACCCCTCCCCCTCCAAAGTTCTAGTCACAACAACAGTAGATTGCCAGGCACCCAGTATTACTGCTGCACATGTTAAAACATCACTGTCCAAGGCCAAGAATACAGCTTCTATGGGACCTGACAATATCCCTGGTTGTGTTCTACATGAACTACAGAGTGAACTGGCACCTCACCTGTGTACCTTGTTCAATCACAGCTCATCTCAGGCTTTGTCCCTACCAAATGGCACACTGCTACAGTCATCCCTCTCCACAAAGGAGGAGAGACTGCAGACCCTGGGAACTATAGCCCCATTAGCCTGACGAGTCTGATATGCAAAGCTACAGAGCACACATCATCATGGACCTAATAAACAAGGATATAGGGAATCTCCAAACTCTGGATCCCACACAGTTTGGTTTTCTGAAGGGTAGATCATGCCTGCTCAACGTGGTCAACTTCTTTGAGTTGGTCACCAGAGCTGTGGATGAAGGTACGGTGGTTCATACAGCCTACCTTGATCTGGCCAAGGCCTTTGATACCATTCCCCACTCAGGAATCATAGAAAAACTCACTAAGCTAGGCATCAACCCCTATATCACTAGGTGGGTTGCAAACTGGCTCACAGGTAGAACCCAGAGTGTGAAAGTAGCTGACTCCAAGTCAGACTGCTGACCAGTCATGAATGGAGCCCTACAGGGTTTGGTCATGGGTCCTCTCCTGTTTAGTATCTACTTCTTTAAAGTCCAGGCCAACACGAAGGGACTATGGCTAACAAAGTTCACAGATGATTGCAAGTTGGGAGCTATTATTAACTCCCCAAGTGATGTTGACATCCTACAGACAGGCCTCACTGAGACCAACGACTGGTCTCAGAACCATGACCTTCAGCTCAGTGCCAAAAAATGTTCCATCCCTTTTGGGAAAAATCCGGTTCCCATGAATTACCACATCGATGGAGTCCACTGAATACAGAAGGCATTATAAGAGATCTGTGAACACAGGGTGACAACAACCTCTCTTTTGACCACCAAATTGCCACTGTGGTCAGAAAGTCCTATGTGACACATTTCATTACTAAGGGTTTTACATCCAGGAAGAAAGAGGTCATTGTCTCCCTCTACTCTTCCCTCATTAGGCCAATCACTGAGTACAATGCCCCCACTTGGCATGTACCTCACTAAACATCTGCAACAACTGGAGAGGCCACAAAAGTACCTCACAAAGAGGATCCTAGGCCTTAAACATTTGTCCTATATGGACAGACTCAAAAAAACTCCAACCATTCTGTCTCATATCTCCTACTTAGAAGTGATCTCTGCTTGACTTGCCAAGCCATGTCTGACCCAGCTCTGTTAGAAATGCTACATCTAAAGAAATCCCAATCCCTCCACACCACATGCTCCAGAGACCTCAACTTCATTACCACAATCAATAGAACATGCTGGAGGGACAGGTTCATAACCCAGAGACTGCCCATGCTATGGAATAGATTTCCCATAAATGTCAAGCAAAGCACCTCACTGGCACCTCTTCAAGAGAAATCTTGAGTGGATGGGAAATAGTAAATTCACCACAGGGATCACTCCACTGGCTTTACACGACAGAGGCACTGGGAACTAAAGTCGGGTGGCATGATGCCAGGGTAATCCTATGGGCTACGCTTGTAAAAGCTCCAGGGACATTGGCCTAGTACACACCTATGACTATACATGTCTTCATTATCAACAGTACACACACAATTTTGCAACAATATAGTGCCAAAAAAAAAACTAGGTAAAAAGGAGAGGGAGCTACTATGAAAATAAAGGAAACTGCCTACTGTAGATGTACTACCTGTTTTATTCCTTTGCTTTTTCAACTATAGTTTCAAAAATCTGAAGTTAATACAAAAGCAAACAGGAAGTTCTGGTAACAAACCCAATATCACTGTGTTTTTATATCTATATATATATATATATATATATATATATATATATATATATATATATATATATATATATACATATACACATAATTCATAATGTTAAAATGTTTTTAAAAACAGCTTACATTCATAAAAACCATGAAAAACTTCTGTTATAAATTATTGTTCACACATAATCTATAATTTATTAGCCTGTTCATAAAGCATAGGTGAAATAGAAATGACATCATTTAGTCCTGGGGAAACATTGCTGCTAACCTCAACTGCCACTCTGTCTCCTTTTTCCCCCCCAAGTATATTTTTCCAATCACCCCCTAGGGTTGAGCTTAACACCCTCCAAGATGCCAAAAGTATACTTAGTAAAACCAATATAGCATGGGAATGCCTGAACAAGGCACTATTCTGTTTATTTTTCATATCATTTAAGTGTTCATAAATCCTACTTCTAAGGGGATACTCAGTTTTTCCCACATAGAAACTGCCATATGTTGCGCATATAGCCAAGTACACTGTATCATTGTTGATATTATTTCTGTTAGTTTTTCTGTGCTTTTATTGTACAGTAAACTCTGTTAACCAGAACTCAAGCAACCAGAACTGTCAAGTAACCGCACACAAAAAAAAAATCAATGAAATACAGTACAATATTCATGTATTGCACTATGTTCCCCCCACCCCCCGCAGAAACATACCTTACATTTTTAGAGTTTTAAAAAGGAAGATAGAAATAAATTCCCTCTCTCCCCAACCTAAGAGCAAATCAAACCAAACAAATAGTATAGGGTACAGTATCAGTCAGGCCTAAATTTAATAGTAAACCTCAAGCAACCAGAAACTACAGTTATCCAGCATCTACCACCCCCCCCATGGGTGCCATTTAACAAAATGTTTACTGTACACATGAATGAGATCAATGCAGGCATATTTTTATGAAGCAAAATATACAATTCAGAAACTATTACCAAATCAGGAACATCAAAAGAACAGAATATGCTTGCTCAGTTGCTGCCAAAATAAAGTGCAAATACCAAGAATGAATTGGATTATTTAGCTGAGTTCTCTGTTATAATATTGTCATAACTGACAACTTCATTACTAGAAAAGTGGACAGATCACAATACAAAAGGCAATGTGAGTCATAAGCTATCCACCATAATCAATAAAGACAAATGGCAATTAAATTTGCTATACAGAGGGGAAAAAAAGACACCAACAGAACTCAGGATAATGATGCATTTCAATAATTTCCTAGCAGTACATCTCCTACCTTCCTACATGCTTTTAACCCCAGAGGAAAATAACTGCTAACAGATCACCTCACACTTTCAAGCCATGAGATGAACAGTGTACAGGGCTAGATGATGCACTCTTCCCTACTAAGACAGGTATTCTAAGTTCTAATGAATAATGGAAGAACACCAGTGGCTTAGTAACAATAACACAATCTGTGAGAAGCAGCACTTGCTGATTAACGGACTTTGAAGTGTCACTTAGTCAAATTAATATTCAGACTGCTGATCCTACCCCCAGACTGCCCTGATCCACATCCAAATGACTAACCCAAAATGACACCATCAAGTTCTTCCTCCCCAAGCTCTCAACGATATTTTTCATCCAACTGAAAAGATAATCCTATGTACAAGACAAAAGGGGATATCAGTGGGTAGAATTGCATCTCGAGCGACAGCATCTTCTCACATATCTAGCATAAATGGAGATAGTAACAACTTCTACTTTGTGGCTGTAGGAATTCCACAACAAAGTGACAAGCAGAACAAGCCTTCTGGTTTGGAGAAATACTGGAACATCCCTCTGATGATCTTGGTCTCAAATATCAAAAGACAACCTGGTGGGGAAAATCCATATAACTTGAGCTGCAGTGTAATGATACACTTGGCAGACAAGTAGCTACAGCACAAATACACATGAAGGCACTATGGAAGAAAGCCCCCAAAGTGGTAATAACTCTTGCAGAATGACCCCTGGGGCAATTTCAAAAGCCTTTCAACTTTGTTGTAGAAAACACTACACAATCAGACACCAATCGGTATTTTACTTTATTATTTTCTTTCCATTCGACCATTACTCAACTTAATGCCATGAAATTGTAGCATTGTACATGAAGATTGTAAAAAAAAAAAAAAAAAAAACGCTTTTCTTATATGTATTTTTTATACTATTTATGGGAAGTGATTTTTCACTAAAGAAACTTTTTGTATGTCACAATTTTAATCAACAATCTTCCATTTTATTTTTTGTTTTTAATAGGAATGCTTCAAGATTTTGATGGATAAACCATGTGACTTAATTGTTCCTAACAAGATACTTTTGTATACAAAAGGAACTGAGAGAAGGGGGTGTGTTTATTCTGATGAAGTCCTAGTATATAACAAAAGTGCTCAATAAATATACTGATTTATAAATTCTGTGTGTGTATCAATTGACCAGGTGACCAACTTTTTCTGACATTATCCGATATTTGGTTATTGGAGACTAACAAAATTAGCCATACACCAAAATGCCACCCAATGGATAGCAAGCAGGCTCACTGATAGGACACAAGTTAGGATAGGGGAATCCACTTCAACAGAGGCCTGTCAGTAGTAGCAGGGTCCCATTGGGATCGGTGCTGTTGCCTCTCCTTTTTGTCATCTACTTCTTTGAAGACAATACAAACATCAAGAGCTTCTAGCTGGCCAAGTTTACAGACTGCAAACTACGCGTGGTCACTGAATCCCTTAAAGACGCATATCCTTTAAGAAGGCTGACACAAACAACTGGTATCAAGGCCATGAACTAAAACTCAATGAAAAAAAATGCATAATACTACCCTTTGGAAATACAGTCCACCAAAATTACCCCATTGATAACATCCCTAAAAGAAGACCCAGTGGTTATGGATCAGGGATCACATGCTAAAAGGAAGTGAGAAAATCATTTATTTTCCACAATGTAGAAGAAATTGCATGGCATCTACTTCCACACAGGTCAGTCATCCACTTTACTCTGCTAACAAACCAATCATTAAGTATAATACATCACTGGGCATGTACCTGACCAGATGCTTGTAATGGCTTGAGAGACCACAGAGGTTCTTCCCAAAAATACAGGCAACAAAAAAATACCTATGTGGACACTTGCAAAGCCCTATCCCTGTAGTCGACTCGGTCTCCTACAGACTGCCCGTGAGCAATTTATGACTAGCCTACAAGACATCCTCTGAACCCCACATTGATCGATCTGTTGCACAGCTGCAAAAGAAATACCA